>NC_067410.1:101934025-102236325 GCF_009764475.1 Pristis pectinata | reverse complement strand
GCCTGTTTGACTTTGTGTGCTCCTTCAGGTGTCAACAGGCTTTCATGTATTGGAAGGTTAGTGCATATGCGTCGACCCTTCAGCATTTGGGCTGGTGAAAGGCCGTTTTGTGGTGGCGCACTTCTGTAAGTTATTAGACTTCTGTGGAAATCCTCTTGTCCATCTTGTGCTTTCTTCATGAGGCCCTTCACCACCTTAACTGAACTCTCTGCTAGGCCATTAGATTTTGGGTGATGTAGGCTTGAGGTTATATGTCGAAACCCCAAAACATTGGCAAAGGATTCAAATTCACAGCTCGAAAATTATAGAACATAGATAGAACATAGAAAAACTACAGCACAATTCAGGCCCTTCGGCCTACAAAGCTGCGCTGAACATGTCCCTACCCTAGAAATTGTCTGATACCACCTCACATGGAACTCCAAGCCTTGCAAACACAGCTTTCAGGAACATGATAACTGCTTTGCTGGACATTGATTGCAGTGTTGCAACCTCTGGATAATTAGAAAAGTAGTCTGTTACAACAATATGGCTCTTCCCATTACAGTCAAACAAATCCACTCCAATTTTGAAATATGGCCTGTCTGGTGCAGGGTATGGTGTAAGTGGTTCTGCTTGCTGCTTTGGTCTGTAGGTGTGGGATATTTCACATGAAGCAGTGGTCCGGCTGATGTCTTGGTTCATTCTTGGTCAGTACCTCACTTCACGTGCTCTACGTTTACATTTTCCCTCCCCAAGATGCCCTTCGTGTATCTTCTGGAGCATCTCCTTGCATAGTGACACTGGAATCACAAACCTGTTCCCTTTGAAGACCATATCCTTCACTACTGACAGTTCAGCTCTGCATGCCCAATAATCCCGAATACACATTGGACAGTCATCCTTTGCTGCTGGCCATCCTTTCCATATTGTATCCTTGAGTACTTTCATTGTTTCATCTGCCTCTGCTGTTTTCCTAGTATGCTCTGTTCTATCCGGAGATACTGGAAGAGAAGTGACAATTATGTCAACATAGGCCTGTATATCTGCATTAACCTGTTGGTCGCTCTTTTCTGTCTTGTCGACTGCTCAAGACAATGCATCAGCAGCAAACATATATTTTCCCGGTCTGCAGCCTTATCAACATGCGCTGTATCCTCATGGGACAGTCATTCAGTGGTTTGGACATAAATGAGACCAATGGTTTATGGTCTGTCTCCACTTCAATAGCTTGCCCATAGATGTACTGATGGAACCTTTCACATGCATATGTAGTGGCGAGAAGCTCTTTCTCTATCTGTGCATAGTTGGCTTCCGCACTTGCTAAAGCCCTTGATGCATAGGCCACAGGTTGCCATGTGCCATCATGCTGCTGCAGTAGTATTGATCCAAGGCCATGCTGGGATGCATCAGCTGATATCCTGATACATCTTTCCGGATCATAAAACTTCAGCACGGGCTCTTCAGTTAGGACCCCTTTCAATGTCTGGAAACACTGTTCTTGCTCATGAGGCCAAATCCATTCATTTTGTTGCTCAAGGAGTGACCAAAGTGGTGCTGACACTGTTGACAGTCGAGGGATGAACTTAGCCAGGTAAGTCATCATCCCTAAGAAACGTCTCACCTCCTCTTTGTTTTGGGGCCTCGCCATGTTTTTAATGGCTGACGTCTTTCTCAGGTCAGGCTTCACTCCCTCTTCAGATATGACATCTCCTATGAAGGTCAGTGTCTTAACACCAAACTCACATTTCTCTGTATTTAATTTCAAATTGACATTCCTTGTCATGTCAAGCACTTGTCTCAGTCGAGTATCGTGTTCCTCCTTGGTGGACCCCCAGACAATCATGTCATCCATCATGGTCTCAAAACCAGGTATGCCCTCAAAAACCACGTGGATGGTTTCACGGTAGACTTCTGGTGTGGACAGGATCCCATATGGCAGCCGAAGATAGCGATATCTTCCCTGTGGTGTGTTAAAAGTACACAGTTTCGAACTTGCCTCACCAAGCTTCATCTGCCAAAACCCAGATGATGCATCGAGCTTGCTAAACCATTTGGCACCTGAAAACTGGGACATGATCTCCTCCAGCGTTGGCAATTTAAAATGCTCTCTCTTGATGGCTTTATTAAGATCTCTTGGGTCTAGACATATCTGCAATGCTCCACTTTTCTTTTGCACAATGACCAGTGAACTCACCCAATCTGTTGGTTCTTCAATTTTCTGTATGACAGTCATTCGTTCCATGTGTGCTAGTTCTTGTTTAAGTTTATCTCTAAGTTGAAATGGAACTTTCCTGCATGCATGGACAACAGGAGCCACTGCCTCATCTATGTGAATTTTGTGTACACCAGGTAAGCATCCGAGCCCCTCAAAGACATCTGCATACTCTTCCATGAGTGTTGTGTGGTCATCTCTGGTATGTGAAGCTACTATGAAAACTCTTTTCACTAGGTTAAGCTTTTCACATGCACTCAGACCTAATATTGGCTATAGTCTCTTTTCTACAATTAGTAGATGTGATTTTAAGTGCTGCCCCTTGCGCTTAAAGGTCACCATACAGCCCCCTTTTACTGGAACTTTCTCTCCAGTGTAACCTGTCACTTTTAACTTCACAGGGTAAATCTTACTCTTTACTGTGAGAGTCTTATAATCATCCATGGATAACAGATTCACCTGAGCTTCGGTGTCAAGCTTGAATGGAATTACTGTCTCATTCACAGTTACTGGAACAATCCATTCTGTTTTACCAGCAGCCACAGTCTGTACAGAATCCACAAAATATTCCTCTATTTTCTCATCAACTGTGTGCACCTTTCTCTTGTTAGCCCCAGCTTTGCAGCACCTTGCAAAGTGATTCTTCTTCCCACAGTTATTGCAGGACTTCCCATAAGCAGGACACATCTTTGGAATGTGTCTACCTCCACGTCTGCTGCATTTGCTGTTTGAGTCTTTCTCTTTGCTTTGCTGTTGCTTTCAGAAATGCCTTGGGAGCTGCTTCTCTGTTTTCACAGCATGTACTGTTGTGTCTGCTCTGTACAGCTCCTTAGCTTATGCTCATGTGGTTTCTGCTGACCTACACATATTCACCACCTTTTCCAGGGTCAAATCTTTTTCATGCAACAGTCTTTCTCTGAGTCTGTTATCTGGAATTCCACAAACTATTCTGCCTTTAACTAGTGAGTTTCTCAAATCTCCATATTCACAAGACTTACTCAGTGTGTGAAGCTCAGCGAAGTATTGGTCGAAGCTAACACCTTGTTTCTGGTCACAGGAAAAAAATTTATATCTCTCAAATGTGATGTTTTTACTTGGGATAGAATACTCCTCAAATTTTTCCATCAAAGTGCCCAACTCAAAAGCTGTCTCTTCAATTTGAAAGCTGTTGTAGATGTCCAAAGCATCTTCGCCAACCACGTGCAGAAAAATAGACGCTTTCAATTTTTCATCGTTCCTTCCTGCTCAACTAGCATCTAAATATATGTTGAATCGCTGCTTGAAGCATTTCCAATTATCGGTTAGATTGCCAGTAAACTGCATAGGCTTGGAAGGACTTAGTTTATCCATAACAGGAACTCTCGGCCTCTCATCTGAATCTCTCTTGGCGAATCCGGTGACTGTGGAACTTCTCTGTCTTTTTACAGCTTTTCTTTTGTACTCACTGAGTCTCTTTCTCAACTGCACACAGTATTCATTTACTTCCTTGTTCAGACCTCACACCAACTTCTGACACCATGTTATGTTTGTTCTTCATCACGAGACAAACTTGGCGCGGGTTTAACATCTGAACATTTATTAAAACAACAACAACAGACTGGCTGCAACAGACAGGCTGGCCCGCTTTCCCGCTTTCACAGCCACTTCCTGTTTCCCCCATGTGACCCCTTGCATTGCCTGCTGGGAACTGTAGTTCCTTATTATAACTACATAACAAGATATAATAACACACTTTCCAGTGATTTCTGCCTCCACTGTGGTACAGGCCAACCAAAGCCTAGGTGCCTCAGCTGACCCTCGGTCCAGTCTGTTCAGAGGTCTGCTTCTGGCACCCAGGAGTAGATTGCTTTTGGAATTTTCTTTCCATGACAGGAATAGTCTGGTGCAGTGGTGCAATTATATTTCTGATAAGATAAGTTAACTTTATTAGTCACATGTACATCGAAACACACAGTGAAATACATCTTTTGCGCAGAGTGTTCTCGGGTACAGCCCGCAAGTGTCGCCACACTTCCGGCATCAACATAGCATGCCCACAACTTCCTCACCCGTACGTCTTTGGAATGTGGGAGGAAACCGGAGCACCCGGAGGAAACCCACACAGACACGGAGAGAACGTACAAACTCCTTACAGACAGTGGCCGAAATTGAACCCGGGTCACTGGCGCTGTAATAGCGTTACACTAACCACTACACTACCATGCCTGCCCTGACATTTCTGCCTGACGTTGTTCAAATAACCATGGATAATAGATTTTAAAAGTACCAGGAGTACCTTTTTTTATCACGGTGTGAGCTGAGTCATTTTTAGCTCCTTCTCTTCTTTCACCTTTTTGGGGGGGATGGGTTGGCTTTCTCTGAGGAAGCTTTGCATAACAAGGCCACACCGTGCAAGCTTGGAGATGAAGGCATCCGATAGCAATGTTGCCAGCAGTGGGCAGGCCTTGAAGAATATTAACTTGCTTTATCAACATGCATGGGGAAAACTAAATGCAAATGTCTGGAGATTCCCAGCTAAACCATTTGCAGACTTTGTGAAGATATGCAAGAGAGATTAGTGGTGCATCTTCTCAAAGCAGGTTAACAGTGACTCTGGAGTGAGCTTTGGGCAAGTGCACAGCAGTAAGGTGTTTGATTAATTGAAGGCTTTGTTATGAATTGCCAAGTGTTGATGCCCTCTGGTTAGTGAAACTCATTAAAGTTTAGATTCCATGTTTCCAAACAAGAGTTGCATGATAAACAATGCCATGCTTGTTCCATTGTCTGCAGTAGCACATACTGTGTACAGAACTACTAAGTCGAATTGCAGATAACATGAATTGTTCGGAAGGGCTGTGTTTTTCCACTCCATGCATAAAGTAATCATAATTCCATTCATAAATGCAGCATTGTGAAAATGAATTGCTATGTCATGAGCATGTATTTCTCACATAGTCACAAAACTCTTCCTTGAGTTCCATGTATGCAAAGAGTACTGGAAACGGCATAATCAAGTATGAGACCTGTGAGAAAACATTGCAGCAAGTGAGATAATTCAAATCATTATCAAGGTATTTGTACCAGACCATTTTTTAAACATGATGCTTGATCTATTAAGACCAGCCTCTTGCATAGGATCGCAATAGACAGAACGTTATTGACTCAGCCCGCTCCATCATGGGCACAACCCTCCCCACCATTGAGGACATCTTCAAGAGGCGGTGCCTCAAGAAGGTGGCATCCATTATTAAGGACCCTCACCATCTGGGACATACCCTCTGCTTGTTCCTACCATCAGAGAGGAGATACAGGAGCCTGAAGACCCAAACTCAACAATTCAGGAACAGCTTCTTCCCCTCCACCATCAGATTTCTGAATGATCCATGAACCGATGAAGGCTCGAGAAATAAAAGACTGCAGATGCTAGAATCTTCATGAAAAACACAATGATGGTGGAGGAACTCAGCAGGTCAGGCAGCAACCGTGGAGAAAAGCAGGTGGTCAATGTTTCGGGTCAGGACCCTTCTTCAGGACCTGACCGTGTCTTCTGAGTTCCTCCAGTATCATAGTATTTTAACCAATTAAGGCCACCTCATCATTCCATTTTTTCTTGCACTATTTATTTATTTTTGTAATTTATGGACTTTTTGGTCTGCAAATCTGCTGCAGCAAATCAACAAATTTGATGATAAATCTGATTCTGATTCTTGCTCCATTGTAAATAAAGAAATCATGACACAACAAAATCCTTTCCTCCAGGCGGCACGGTAGTGTAGCAGTTAGCGTAACGCTATTACTGCGACAGCGATCAGGGATCAATTCCCGCTGCCGTGTGTAAGGAGTTTGTACGTTCTCCCGTGTCTGTGTGGGTTTCCTCCAGGTGCTGTGGTTTCCTCCCACATTCCAAAGACGTAGGGGTTAGTAGGTTAACATGGGTGTAATTGGACGGCACAGGATCGTTTGGCCAGAAAGGCCTGTTACCGTGCCATATAAATAGTTTTAAAGTTTTCCACATTGACAATTTATTTCATCCATTGGCCTGTCTCATGTACTTCATGTTCTCAGAGAAAGTTCAGCATAAAATTCCCTGATCTCAAAAGGAAGTAAAACAAAACACCAGGGCATTCATCTGTCCACTCTCCTCATCATCCACTCCTGGGTTGCTATCCTCCTTTCTAAATTTTTGTCTTGGTCTGTGGTACATGAACCATTGTATCTTAGTGAAGAATTAACCATCACACTTTTGTCCTATCCTTACAACATTCAATTTGATTCCCAACCAGATATTTATCCAGCTGTTTTTTTTTGAAGGTATTAATTCAACCAGTCTTTTGTCAGGAATGATGTACATTCATCTGTGAGAAAGAAGAAAAGGATCTTCCAGTTCGCAGTCCTGCTTAAGACTTATGTCATATACAGTGCACAATTCAAGATATGCAGTTGTAAGCTTGCCACAATCTTCTGGAGCAACCAGACAAGAAAAAGAATGCTGACAGTTCACAATATCCCAATAGTGAGCAGTGTGGGTGAATGAAAGGGAAGAGATAAGATACAGCATAACTCACATACAACAGATCAGAAAAGAAGTTCAAATGTGACTTATGTTTGCATGGCTTGCGAATCGGATGCACAAATCCATATGTGATGCACTTATTCCTGTAGGCTTTGCATTACTTACAGTGCAAATCAGGAGAGGGTCCCTCAACATCAGCCATGCCATGAGAAGGAGTAAAGCCAGGCTAGATGACGTCAATAGATCCATACCAAACAGAAGAGGAGCTGGCTGATGTGTTGTTTATGACTCTCAGGGAAGAAGTATTTTGATGTAGTCTCAGATAACTTCCAATCCATTGCAAACCCCATGACACTCAGTATTGATGCTCTTCCCAATAGTACTTTGCTAAACAATTTATCTTATCTGTGAGTCGTTTGAAAGTGAAGAAGAAGACCCCACTCTTTTATTCCCTCCTAACAGTCTGGCTTGGAATAGGGAATTCTGGAGTAACATCAAAGCTACAAGTCTTGTGTCTTGCCTCTTGTATAGCAAATGTCACTCCACATATACAAATATTGTTAGAACAGAGAGCAGAATTCTGTTATTATTATAGGTTTACCTTTCCATACAGAGAACATAAACATAGAAAGCTATTTGAACCTTAGTTCCCCAATACACAACTTTCTCAAAGTCTAACCATTGCTCGATTTATCATCAGATATATTTACAACCCATCATGTTGGCATACTCCATGTGTTTGGATATTATATTGGCAATGAAGGTTCTTTCAAAATGGAAAAAAAAGCTACAGGCATATCAGTGACAGATAATCCTTCATATAAAACGTTATAAATATAGCTTTATGGCCAGCTGCAAAACAAAATGCCAAGGAATTTAAACACATGATATGAGGATTAAAAATGGGATAAATGAGGAGAGGGTCACCTCAGCATTGTGCCCATGGATCTTGAAGAACCATAATGATATAGTTCACTTAACCTGCAGCAATATGTTGGATAATATTGATGTGTGGCATTGGTGCACTTTTCTCCAGGACTCTGCTGGAGAATTCATTTCATCTGTGAAGTAATCAAATAATACTTTAGCTTTGCTGATTTGTCTTGCAGCTGCTTAGGGCAATGAAGCTAAAAGAGTTCAAAACATAATTGACTACTTTGCAAAGTCAGCATAGCAGCCACAAGTACAAAAGGGTCTCCTATACAATTACAAAAGTTACACATTCTACTGGCAAATTGTTTTCTCTGACTGAGGTTATACACCTTCAGTTTACTGCAACACACTTGCCATTAAATGTTAAAATGTGTTTCTTACGCTGTGACTTTTTTCTTCCTTTCACAAAGGAAAGGAAGACTTGAATATATACAGAACGTTTTAAAAAGTAAGGGTCTTCTGGAGTATGTTAAGGTCATAGAGGCATAGAACCATAAAGCATGGAAACGGAACCTTTGGTTCACTGAGTCCATGTCAACCACTAAGCACCCATTTACTCTATTTCCATTTAACTCTCCACACTTTCAACTCCACCTGGATTCTGTCATTTAAATAGACACTCAGGCAAATTACGGTTGCCAATTAGCCTATCGTATGTACTTGATCTGCAGAAGGTATCTGGAGCACCTGGAAGAAACCCATACTTTTACAAGGAGAACACGCAAACTCCACACAGATAGCACCAGCGGTCAAGATTCAGTCTGGGTCACTGGAGCTGTGAGGTTGCAGCTCTACAAGATGTACCCTGTGCCACCCCTTGAAGGATCCCTTCTGAAATTTAGTCTAGAAATACCAGCAGCTAATTTGTGCAAACTTGCATCCCACAACTGACAATCTGGTAATGAAATAAACACCAGAAAT
Organism: Pristis pectinata; assembly: GCF_009764475.1. Taxonomy (NCBI): domain Eukaryota; kingdom Metazoa; phylum Chordata; class Chondrichthyes; order Rhinopristiformes; family Pristidae; genus Pristis; species Pristis pectinata. The sequence continues at coordinate 102,227,785 of NC_067410.1, read as the reverse complement.
GCAGGGGAAATGTTCAGCAGGTCTGGAATCACCTGTGGGATGAGAAATAAACTTAACAGTTCAGGTCAATAACCTTTCATCAGTACTGGGAAAAGTTAAGGATAAAAGTAAATCTGAAGCATGTAGAGAGGCAAGGAAAGAGATGAGTGAAGAATAAAAAGGATGGGATGGAAAGCAGGAGAGTTTAACACACAAAAGGAATGGTAATACATGGCAAAAGGAGGCTGGGAATGGCAGAAGGAAAGAAACAAAATATGTGTCTCAAATAGTAACATAATTATTACCAAGGACCAGGTTGTCTGAAGAAAAATGTGAGTTGTGGTTATAATCTGAAGTTATTGAATTCAGTTTCAATTTCGGAAAGTGACTAATTTATGGATGAGGGTTGTTCCTTAAATTTAGGCTGAGAGTACCTTGACTCTTCATAACATTGATGTCATATTTACTTCCAAGGTGAGCTACCAGTCAAGTACCACTGCCACTGCTAAACCCTCTAATTTCACCTCTGTAATATCACCAAACTCTCCTCCCGGCTCAGCGCAGACGCTGCTGAAATTCTCATCCACGTCTTTGTTACCATTAAACCTGAATGCAGTGTCCCACTTTCTCTGGTGCCTCTGTTCTAATTCACAACAAGATTGCTACTCATTGCCCCTGTGCTTTCTCATCTTCGTTGACTCCAATGAGGTAACTGCTTGATTTTAAAAGTTCTTATCCTTGTTTTTAAAATACCTCATAAGTCCATAACCTTTCTGATCTGCATAAACTCCCCAATCCCACAAGCCTTTGAGATATCTGCAGCTCTCCATTTTCATCCTCTTGACCATTTCAAAACCCATTTCTTTCGCCAAGTATTTGGTGTTCTCCCATAAGGTACCCTTTTCTATTCAGTCGGATTTTGATAGAAAAACATCACAGAACATCACCTATGTTAAAAGCAATTGTTGCCTTTGGGAGATAGGTCAGAAGCGGAGAGGAGGAAAGAATTAAAACAGTTTGTGATGAGAACTTCAGAACCAGACTTGCAGACTGAATATTAGTGCGCTGAAAAGCCATCACTCAATGTAATCTGTTTTTTGCAATTGGTATTGGTATTGGTTTATTATTGTCACTTGTACCAAGGTACAGTGAAAAGCTTGTCTTACAAACCGATTGTACAGGTCAATTCATTACACAGCGCAGTTACATTGAGTTAGTACAGAGTGCATTGATGTAGTACAGGTAAAAACAATAACAGTACAGAGTAAAGTGTCACAGCTACAGAGAAAATGCAGTGCAATAAGGTGCAAGGTCACAACAAGGTAATTCGTGAGGTCATAGTCCATCTCATTGTATAAGGGAACTGTTCAATAGTCTTTCACAGTGGGGTAGAAGCTGTCCTTAAGTCTGGTGGTACGTGCCCTCAGGATCCTGTATCTTCTACCTGATGGAAGAGGAGAGAAGAGAGAATGTCCCGGGTGGGTGGGGTCTTTGATTATGCTGGCTGCTACACCAAGACAACGAGAGGTAAAGACAGAAAGCACCAGGGAGTGAACAGTGACTATTGTAAATTAAATTGAAAGAATGTGCTAATGATATTAGCGATATTATGTTAGTGATATTGGTTGAGGAACCCAGATTGGCAAGGACATTTTGGATAACTTTCCAGCTTTTGTTTGAATTGCTGCTCTGGGATCATTTGCATTCACCCAAAAGGACACAACAGGGCTTGACAATGTAATTGCAGGGATAATGTTTCCTCTGACTTTGATGTTTAGAACCAGGAGCCTCAAAGGGCTGGCCTTTCAGGACTGAGATGAGAAGAAGTTTCTTCACTCAGACCATAATGAATCTTAGGAATTTTCCTCCCGAGAGGGGTGTGGAAGATCAGTCGCTCAATATATTCAAGACAGAGATCAACAGGCTTTTGAATGTTAAAGAAATTAAGAGATATAAGGTTGGTGCAGTAAAGAAACACTGGAATAATTATGATCCTATGGCAGAGCAGGCTAGAGGAGGCCACTTTGATTGATAGCATGGATGGATTACAGAAAGTATTATTGGACTAGTTAGAGAAGTGACAGACTGAGTTCAACCTGCAGAAGTATAGGCAAAATATAAGGAGACCAAGCATGGCAGGAGAATTCATGGTAAATGGTAGAGGTGCAGCAGAATTTTGGAGTGGATGGCCATAGATTCCAAAAGACAGAAGGGCAGATAGATAAAGTGGTAAAAATAACATTTGTGTTTCTTTCCTTTCTTGGGTGAGGCAGGATGAAACACTAATGAGGTGACAGTGAGCATACTCTGTACAGTTCTGATTACAGCGTTACAGAAATGTACTAAAACTGGCACTAGAAAGGACATAGAAGAGATTAACAATGATGTTCCCAGGCTGCAGAGTTCCAGTCATGAGGAATGATTGACTGTTTCATTGCAACAGAAGAAATTATATTAGGGGCAGCTAATCTTACAAAGAAACATATATTAAACTGCAGTTCTGTAATAAATATTCTATTAATCATTCTCCTAACAGCACTATAGTATGTTCCCTTTGCACCATTAGATTTACCCCAGGTTTATTGCTGGCAGTCTTTTATTTAACCACCGCTTCACCAAGAGTAGGCATTGTTATAGTCGCCTCATTGTTAAATATATTGACCAGAATATTATCAGAAATCTTCCGATTTCTTTCAACATCTACATTGATTCATGTCCCCAGAGCCCATCCTTTGCCTTGACACATCCACAAAATTAAGTGCTTATTACAGATAGATATGATCCCTCCTGAGCATATGTTTATAATGACAGACCATGGAAGTTACAGGCAAACTTCTGGTTGAGTGTTCTTAGCACTTGAGAGAATATCAATCCATTATTTTCCAGCTATTATTTAAAATTTACTGAACATATGATTTTCTTTCAATATGTCTGATAACAGATGGACCCAGGCTACTAGCACACTTGGGAATATATTCCACCTAAGATGAGTGTCAGGTATATGCTCACCATCCTTAACTCTGCTTATCTCCATTTCCAAAAATGTTCCTACCTCTGCTACTCTGCTGCTAAAACCCTCACCCATGCATTTGTTATCTCCCCTTGAAAACTTCAATGTACTTCTAACCAGCTTGTCCATTGCAACCTTCATAAAATACAGGTCATCTGAGATGCCCATGCACTTAACTCATATCAACCCCATTACAACCTTTGGTTCTGCACTTGCTGATCTCTATTAATTGACTGTTAAGCAAAGCCTCCATTTTGAAATTCTTGTTCTGCTTTACAAATCTGTATTTAACTCCCATCCTATAACCTTCTGAGACATCTGCACCCCTCCAATTCCATCTGCTGTTTCCTATCACCAGTGGTTTGCCTTCAGTTTTAACAGTCCTTAGCTTTGGAATTCACTCCCAAATCCCTTCCACCCTTTCTGTTCTGATGAAATGCCTTAGAATGTTATTTTGGTCTGTAAGTGGTACCTTATTACATATGTGCTATATGTACTATAATGTCCCCTGAAGGACATAAGTAAATTGGATGGTGTTTTACAGCAATTTGGCAAATCTTTGGCTACTGTTACTAGCTTAAATTTTTCCTTTAATTTGAGATTTAATTATTTACTTGATTTTAAATTCCCACGGCTACCCTCATGGGATTTAAGCCTATGTCTCTGGATTAATTGTTCAATACTATTAAAGGCTACTAATCCAGTAGTTTACCTGTCACACACGCATGCCAATATAGTAAATTTAATGTACCAATCCAATTATCTTAAATGCCCTCAGGACAATGACAAAATGACTTGCTGCAACAGGATAATAAATCCCTCTGGGTGTCTGAATCCATGTGATTTGTTTAAGTTAAAGACTAGAACATGAACAGAATCAATCAAAAGAAAATAATGTTTGGAGCAGCGAGAAATTAAAAATAATAGACAGTAGCATCTTCCAAAGGCCAAAACAAAAACGCTGCAGATGCTGGAAATGTGAAATAAACTAAATGTTGGAATATGTTGGAAAAAACACTTAACAAGTCAGGCAGTATCTGTGGGGACGAAAACAGAGTTAATGTTTCAATGACCATTCAGCAAAACTAGGAAACATTAGAAATCAAAACATATTTTAGACGGCAGAGAAGGAGAAGGGATGGTGAGGACAAAGGAAATGTCTGTGATAGGCTGGGAACCAAGTGACAAATTCTGTCAATGAGACTTTGACCTGAAACATTAACTCTGTTTCACTTTTTGTAGATGCGGTCTGGCCTGCTGAGTGTTTCTGGCATTTTCTGTTCTTTATTTCAGATTTCTAACATTTGCAGTTTTTTGATTTTTCATTTACTGGAAACCAGGAGAGACCTATTGACAAAGGATGTAATAGTGCTGGCTGATATTGCTTTATTAATCATGGTTGTTCTGTAAAGAGGAGGTACAGATGGAATATGCTAAAATTTTGAGATACAAAACAATGACATTTCTGAAAAGTGGAAATAAAGTATTCAGTGAAGCAAGATAGACAGACTTAACATTACAGGTACGTGGTCTCTCGCCAGACCTGGTCAGTTCTGATACAAACTGGGAAGGCTGGTTATCTGAAATTGGTGATAAGTCATGTGCTATACCATGAGCGAATGTTAGGCTTCAGAGGGGCAGTGTTAAAGACCAAAGACAGACATCAGAATGAAATAGAATGGAGTAGAATCCTTACAGGAAGCAGGGTGTGCGGAGGTGTAATCAAAATAACTGTGACAGTCAGTGGCCTTGCAATGGATATCAGTCACTAACCTGTCCCTGAGAACAAGGTGGAAATTGGCAACAGAGATGATGAAACTTTCAAGTTCTATTTAAGAAAAAGAGGTGACATTAACAGAATTATCTGCAGCATGGGAGTGAAAAGAGGGAATTAGAAAATCACAGGGTCGGTCATTCTTTGCAGCAACAAGGAGCCCTGAGAATATTTTAAAGAATTGACTTAGCTTGAATTTGTGCTCAGATTTACCTAATTGTTACTGTTTAATAATACTTGCATGGTACTAGATCATCCATTACACAATCTAGAACTGTCCTAGATCAGGCTTACCTTTAGCTGGTGGCTCTAGAGAGGACCAACGAAACTCTGGAATCCACTGCTCAGCAGATCTCAAGTGCAGAAATCTGAGCACAATTGACCACCTACTAAGCCAAAGGACTTCTGTGGAATCCAGCGGCAAAGCCTTTATATTGACTTAATAATATAACCCCATTTGAATGGAGGTCACTGCCTTGTGAAAGAAGAGGAGTGAAGGAAAGTGGTTTGCATATTTTACTTTAGTTTTATGATTTTCATTATTTGCTATTATTTTAAGGTGCTTTTAATTACCTGTATTTACTTACTTTTCTTCACTAATTTGTTCAAAAGAATATTTGTCTCCATTAACGCACCATCAAATGTTGTTCAAAAGAATATTCTTCTCCATTAACACACCATCAAACGTCTTACTATCAAAAGTATTCAAGGAATGGAGCCCACCCTGCCTCATGAGTACAAGGGGTCAGCTCAGTCATGTCTCCATAACCTGAACTGGTCAGAACAGGTGGGCTGGCACTGCAGGTGGTTTTGTTCAGGTGGTGAGCGTGATCCAAGATGCCTTGGTCCATTAGCTTTCTGCTCAGCCAACAGCAGCAGCAATTTGTTACCTACCAGTTTTGAAGCAATAGCATGTCCTAAGGATGTGCATTGCTGTCCTCACTTGGAGGACTGATCACAAAACCTGCAGTGGAGTGCTGAGGGCATGGTGTAGTGTCAGATGTTCCAGTTTTTGGATGGAAGGTTAAGCCTAGCTTTTGTCTGTTCTCTTAGTCATTCAGATTACAAAGCATTACTATAATGAGCAGGAGGGATTGTTCTTCATTCTCAATATTTATTGCCTAACCAGTGTCATTAAAAGTAGATTATCCGGTAGTTATCACACTGATATTTGCAGCAGTTTGCTGTGCAAATTGGCTGCCAGGTTTCTTACATTACAACTTCACTTCAAATGGAACTCTTTGGTTGTAAACTATTTTTGGTTGTCAGACTAGGAGAAGTGTTATATGTGCATATAAAAGCAAAATTTTTCAGGTGTTGGAATATTTGAAATGAAAATAGAAAATCCTACATGCTACTCAGTAGATTGGACAGTAAATGAAAAGAGAGAGAAAATCTCTGGTGAAAATCAAAGAAAAACTGCAAATGCTGGTAATCTGAAATAAAAGAAAATGCTGGAAACACTCAGCAGGGCAAATAACATCTGTAGAAAGAGAAACAGAGTCAATATTTCAGGTCAATGATCTTTCCTGAGAAGTCAAAAAAGTTAGATGCAAATGGATTTTAACTCAGCAAGGGGAGGAGAAAACAAAAGGAAAGGGCTGTGACAGAGTCGATCACAATTAAATAACAAGGCGGATGACAGTACAACATAAAGGAGGGTGATAATGTGGCACATATAAAACTGCATGTTCTTACACTGAACAATTCACTATTATGTAACATCATTAATTCAATAAAAAAAACTGTTCCAAGGCACTTGACAGGATTGTTAACGCACAGAATTTGACACTGTATCACATAAAGAACTATTAGAACAATTTGAATGAGAGCAAGTGATAGGCCATAAAGAGCAACTTAAAGTAAGAGTGAGAGGTGGATTGACAGAAAGGTTTATGGACAGAGATTAGGGCTAGAGAGATGAATCCTTATTTCTTTTAATCAATGCTTTTCCTTCAAGAAATTTTCATTTTTTGTTAAGCCAGAGATGACATTTAGAAATATAAATAAACGCTGTTTGGTATTTTGCCAAACACAATAATTGGTTAGTTGTGTTTATTGAGAAAGTAAGAGTGTCAGTGAAGATTGATAGGTTTACTGGAGGAGAACTTCTGCCAAGTGAGAAGCAAAAGGCTGGATCTGCTGTCAGTACTGGCATACAGCTTAAAGGCCTAAAAATACCGTGGCACTAGCTGGATACTTTCCTGATCCATTCACTACTTGCCCTCTCCTACCATCATACGGTTCAAATTCCCCAACATCTTAGAAGAAAATGATGCATTAAAGGGGAAGATTTTTCAAGTCTGAGCTGTTGTTGTAGATAAAGAAATGATTTCTATTGCTTTCACTTCCAATGAATTGGAACCAAAGGGCAGAAAATCATGGTCACTACACCCACAATATCTCGAAACGCTTGTTAAGTGGGATAGCATACCGGGAATATCCATTACAAATGAAAACATTTGTTTCCAAGTGTTTGGAGCCATATAATATTGGCCCTGAAATAACACTGGAGTTGCTAGTGAATTAAACCTTCACTTGACATTCCTTGTCCAGTTATTTTAGCAGAACCTTAAGCCATTTATTTAAAACAGGTTAAAGTAGCTGAGAGGAATTTCAGCAAATATATGATGTAATCTGGGGCCATTTTTTAAACCTTCAGATAGACTCCTTTAGTTTCAGGACAAGACAGCATAGTCAGGCACGATGTGGGCTCATATACAGCAGTGAAGTGGGATTCCTGATTCAGTGCTTACTATTATGTTATGTTTCCTTTGCTTACAACTGACCAGCAGAGTCCAGATGAAGCTTAAAGTTACTTCATGAGATTTTCAGCATGGATGAGAGTTGGTGCCCTTGGGAATCAAGCACAAGAAGATTTGGTGACATTTAACCTTCCACTAAGGCAGTGTGTTTTCCATTCCCCAAGTGATATGCTCTGTAGGATCACTTTCTTTAGAGTTATACCTCATAAGTGAACTATTTGCTTGGCAGGGATTTTGTTTGTGAATGTCTTACTTGTGCAAGGAGTAAAGTTCCACTTTTATATAGACGCATTGTAATGGAGATGCAGTCAATTGATACCTATAATCCATTTCTAACACAGCCCTAAAAATATTATCAATGATGTTATATTTAGAATAATGCATATGCAGGATGGATTTCACATCCATAAAGTACACAATGCCTGTTCTTGAATCTCAAGATGATGGTTGTCCTTTACAGAACAAGGTATTGGTATTGGTTTATTATTGTCACATGTACCGAGGTACAGTGAAAAACTTGTCTTGCATACCATTCATACAGATCAATTCATTACACAGTGCATTGAGGTAGTACAGGGTAAAAACAATTACAGAATACAGAGTAAAGTGTCATAGCTACAGAGGAAGTGCAGTGCAGGTAGACAATAAGATGCAAGGTCATAACAAGGTAGATTGTGAGTTCAAGAGTCCATCTCATCGTATAAGGGAACCATTCTATAGTCTTATAACAGTGGAATAGAAGCTGTCCTTGAGCCTGATGGTATGTGCCCTCAGGCTCCTATATCTTCTGCCTGATGGGAGAGGGAGAAGAGGGAATGACCCAGGTGGGTCAGGTCTTTGATTATGCTGGCTGTTTCACCAAGGTAGTAAGAGGTAAAGACAGAGTCCATGGAGGGGAGATTAGTTTCCGTGATGTTCTGGACTGTGCCTTGAACACTTCTTGCCCACCCACAAATCCCTGTGAATAAGGCAAGTGCATCAGGTTCCTGTAGGAACCTTCCCCAGGATACATGGGTTGCCTGTTTTCAGGTGATCACTGCTCATCAACCTTAAGTGGATAGAAAACAGAAAATGGTCGAAATGCTCAGCAAGTCAGGCAGCATCTGCAGAGAGTGAAACTGAGTTAATCTTTCATGACAATGGCATTATGATGGCAGCTCACTAACCCAAAACTTACTGTCTTTATTTTCTCTCCGCAGATGCTACCTGATCTGCTGAGTATTTCCAACATTCTCTGTTTTTATTTCTGATTTTTAGTATTTGGAGTTTTTTCCTTTTCAACATTAATGGGAGCCTGGGATTAGAATTCAACAAAATGTTTCCTTAGGTTTGTAAGTGAAATGAAGGGTGCAGTATCATTGGTGACTGAAGGGCTGAGAAAGAATACTGCAGATTCTCCCTTTGGTTCAGTCACCCTGTTGAGTTGTCAAATTGTGTCACAAACTTTGAAGAAAATTGCTAGAATTGATGCAAAATTTGCAAACTTTATCATTACCCTTTGGCCACATACTATGAGAAGAGCCACCCCTCTTCTCCAGGTTATGAAGGAAGAGGTGAGTTTACTAGAAATGTCTGATCAATAGGTCTGCAGAGTCTTAGGATATCATGTCATGTGGAGGCAGCTCTTTGCAGCACCTTGGTACAAGGTTTGCTTGTGTGGTACCTAGTCCTGATGCTTTACCATTGCCTGCCAAAGTGACAATCTTCTTTTAGTCTCTAATATAATTAAATACAATCATTGATTGAATTATAGTCTTACATTTTACCAGCTCGTTATCTCTGTGGTTCCTTGTCAGGCTACTATTGTACCACATACTAGAATAAGCCATATAATATATTTACTGTATTATTTCACTATCAAATCTCCATTAATCTCTACCTCACTGACATCTCTCCATCAAAATATATTTTTTCTCATTGCCATTGCTACATAATGTGTGACATCTCTGTGTTAGGCCTATATGAACACTGCACAAGAAATATCAGCAGAAGTAGGTCAGTTGTCCCCTCAAGCCTGTTCCCCCATTCCACCAAATCATTGCAGATCCAATTTTGTCTTCAACAGCACTTTGCCATTCCCTCACCACATTCCCTGATCATACTAACATGTACGATATCTCATGGGCAGCTGGCTGTGCATCACAACAGCACGACTCTCCAAAAAGCATTTCATTGATTGTAAAAGTCCTGAGGCTACTACCAACACAATATAAATGTAAGTTCATTCCTTTGTTCTTCTTGCTTATTTCTTTTCTTAGCCTGAATGCTAGCTACTTATGGTATATAATGTGGCTGTCAGCCCTTTATTATCTTGTATATTATTTCACAGTCAGCCCGTTACAACCCTACATATTACCTTATGTATTCTTCTGTTGCATTTCATTACATTCCAGGTGGTGTTTTATCTGCAGCTGGGTTAATGTATATGTATTATGCAAATACCTGTTGTCCTCTATTCGAAATAATGCCTTAGTGTTTAGTTTTATATTTGCACAATAAATAGTTTTACTTTATCTTTCTCTTTGCTTAAAAACTAAATAAAAAAAGACTTTCTATCCCATTCCCAGAGTTTAAAATATCCTTTAGATATTTGTTTGTATAGCTTAACTCTCCCCTGCCAGTTCATGATAGCCCGCTTCTCACATCAAGATAATGAAATTTGATTTGCAACTGGGAACATGTCTATATAGCAATGTAGTAAATGGCAATAAATTGAAATTAAAGTATAATTATCAGTCGACCAAATTACATTGTGCAGTATAATAGATGTGACAGCTGGAAAGAGGGTTAAGCATTTATTATTATTCAGACAATTTTTTTTTGCAATCCATCCACTCAACTGTGGCTCAGATCTCAATTGGACTATTGCAGCCTGGCATGTTTTGACTACAAAACTACAATGAACAGATGTTCCTTTGAAGTAAAGAAAGACCACAATGTAGACACTGTATGACCTACAGAGGAGCCCTGAATTCATCATAAACTTTGCTTTTGTATTTATAAGTGCTATCTTGTGTGCTACAGTATTTAACAGCCGTCTGCATTGCTGAAAATAAAAACACAGGCCAAATTCCAGCGTCTCATTTGAATTCTTTTAAGAGTCATGACCGCTTCAATGGGATTGGAATTCCCTATTGGATCCATAATCAAAGCCCCCAAAACAAACACAAAAAATAAATAAATATTTGCATCTCAGTAGTTCAACCGAGTTGTAAGAAAAATCTCATTTGCACTAATCACATTATGGAAACATAACTGTAATCACCAGTCCTTTAGGAGTAGTAACATTTTATGAATTCAATGTCTTAAAGTGCCGTACAGTATACTAATTTATATTCAGGAGAAAACTTAATTTTTCCATTACGAGAATGCTTTTTGATCATCAGAGAAGATGTTCAAAAGAGAATCTTGTGCAGATCAAAGGCCAAACTGATTAAAATACTTAAATATACCAGATTTTATTTTCAAAATCTGCAAATGCTGTAAATCTGATATAAGAAACACAGAAGTTGCCAGAAAGAACAGCACAAGCACTTTGGGTTTGCTTTTCTGTGGAGGGATCTCCATCTAAATCACCAACCTGCAGCTCCTATTAGATGCAAACTTTGGCTCAGATTGTTCTTTCGACTCCGATGATCATGGGTTCAAGACCCAGACCAGAGACGTGTGATGATAACGTGGAATACAATAGAAGAAAGACTTTTTTTCCCAGCAATAATGAAGTAATAGGTACTGAATTTTACATGTGTGACTTAGGGGGATCCTACTGGCGTTGTTGTACCTACTCTCCCTGCCCTTCTAAGGATGTGGAGGTCATGAGATTGGGAGCTGCTGTTGAAGAATCCATGGAAAGTTGCTGCACTGCATCTTTTTAGTACACACTGTAGCCACAATACTCTAGTGGTGAAGGCACTGTCTATTTGTGATGGTGGATAGGCTGCCACTCGAGCAGACTGCCATAATCTGCACAGAGACACAAGAGACTGCAGATGCCAGAACCTGGAGCATAAAATGATCTGTTGGAGAAGCTCAGTGGGTCACGCAGCATCTGTGGAGGGAAATGGACAGTCGATGTTTCAGATCAAGACCCTTCTGAAAGAGTCCAGATGAAGATCTAGACTTCTGAAAGAGTACAGAAAGACTCCAGATGGACTGAATGATCTACATGGCCATGAATTTTTGCTGGAGCTGTTCTGATAAAAGGACATCAACCTGAAATTTAAATAACGTTTCTTGTTCCTCAGATGCTGAATATTTCCAGCACTTACTGTTACATTTATGTGGCTGGTTCAGTTAAGTTCTGACACAATTGTGATTCCTCCAAACTGTAGGTGATAGCTTTGATGGTGGTGGTACTGATGAACATCATAAAATCATGGAGTCATACAGCACAGAAAGAGGCCCTTCAGCCCACCACACCCATGCCAACCATCAAGTTTCTGTCCATACCAATCCTATTTACCAGCACTTAGTCTATAGCCTCCCATGCATTGGCAATTCAAGTGCTTGTCTGGATATTTCTTAAATGTTGCGAGTACCTGCCTCCACCACCCCCTCAGGCAAGAAATGAATGTCATGTAGAGATAGCTGGAGATAGTCATTTTTTGGCATTTGAGTGGCCAGATTCTACTTATCCACAAGAGCCTGGATGTTGATCCAGCCGGTGAATGCAGGTGAATACCAAAATCATTTGCAAATATCCCCACTTTTGACTCTAATATGGAGGAAGCATCATCGATGAAATGTTTTAAGTTAGTTGGGTGCAGGATGTTGCTTTGAAAGTCTCTTGAAAGGATGACATAGGCCCAGATGTTTAACTTTCAATCACGATGACCAGTTTCTTTTATACCAGCATTTTCTCCACAATTCTCAGTAAATGAAAATTTAAAAAAACGCAGGGGCTGGGACTCCAAAATCAAAAGAGGAAATGCTGGAAACACTCAGCAGGCCGGGCAGCATCTAAGGGACAAGAAACAGAGTTCATGTTTCAGATCAAAGTCCCTTCACCCGAACTAGGAAAGAGAAAGAGAAACAAGTTAACTTTAAGTTGCAGTGATGGTGTGATAGGAAAGAGAGAGTGTCTCTGATAAAGTGGGGACATGGTATCTGGGATTATAAACTTTTGATGCAACCATGTGGTTGATAGATTAATGAAGACAGTGAAGAGCGAGAGACAGAGACAGAGAAAAACAAGGGAATGTGTAAAATCTGTGAAATGTGCAGCAGATTAGGCCGTGTCAATGGAGAGAGAAGAAAACGGAGTCAGTATTACAGATGGATAACCTACAGCAGAACTGGCCAGTTCTAATACAAACAGAGAAATCAAGTCACCTGAAATTAGTGAAGTTCAGTCCAGATGATTGTAATGTGCCCAAACAGAAGATGAGGTGCTGTACCTCAAGCCTGTGTGGGGCCTTGTTGTAACAATGCAGTAACCCATGGACAGATGGGTTAGAGTGGGTGTGGGATGGAGAAATAAACTGAGGAAGTTTGAGGAATATCACTTCACCTTCTGTCTGGGCATGTTGCAGCTTTCTAGACTCAGCATCAAATTCAACAATTTCAGGTAACCCATTTTTTCTGTATCAGAACAGGCCAGGTATGTTATCCACCTGTCAGGGATCCAAGGTGTGTTGGCAATCTGGATCCAATATTGGCTGGGTGATAGGAGACAGAGGGTAACGTTTAATGCGTGTTTCTCTGACTAGGAATCTGTAACAAGTGGTGTACTGCAGGGATCGGTTCTCAGATCCTTATTGTTTGTAATATACATAAATGACTTGGATGAGAATGCAGTGGGTATGATTAGTAAATTTGCAGACAACACAATGATTTGTGAAGTCATACATAGTGAAGAAGGTTGCTTAAAAATATAGCGGGATGTAGATCAGCTGGAAAGTCAACAAAGCGGTAGGAGATGGAAATTAATCTAGACATGTGCGAGGTAATGCACATTGGAAGATCAAATTCTGGTAATTCAAAATATAGAGGTGGATAAGGAAATGAAAAAGGCATTTGGTATTCTTCCTTTCATGGCCCGAGTCACTGAGTATAAGAGCTGAGACGTCATTTTGCAGTTGTGCAAGACATTCGTCATACCATACTTAGAGTAGTGTGTACAGTTTTGTTCACCACACTACAGGAAGGATGTATTGACAATTAGAAGAGATTCACCAGGAGGTTGCCCTGAAGGGAGAGCTGTAGTTATAAGGAGAGATTGGATAGGCTGGGGTTATTCTTGATGGAATTTAGGAGGCTGAAGGCTGACCTTATAGAGGCTTATTAAATTATGAGGGGCATACGTGGAATAGATAGTCATAATCCCTTTTCCAGTGCAGGAGAGTCTAGAACTAGAGGGCACAGGTTTAAGGTGAGAGGGGAGAAAGTTAAAGGAGAAAAGTTTTTCACACAGAGAGTGGTGAATAATTGGAATGAACTACTAGAGGAGGTAGAGGAATCAGCTACTATTACATCTAAAGGCATTTGGACAGGTTCTTGGATAGAAAAGGAGTAGAGGGATAGGGGATAATGCAGACAAGTGGGATTAGCATAGATAGACATTACAGATGACGGGGCCTGTTTTTGTGCTGTATGTTTCCATGACTCTGTGATTAACTCAGTTTTCCTCTCTCCACTGGCACTGCCTGTTCTTCTGGGCACTTTCTACATTTCTGACCTGCATTTCACAGTCTTTACACGTTCCTTTTCTCTCTCTCTCTGCCTCTTCTTCTCTCCCTCCCTAAATTACCTCATTAAACTTATCAATTAGATGGCTTCATCAGAAGTTTATATGGATAGCAACCCTGATCTCACCTTATCAGAGATATTTCCTTTGTCATATCCATCCCTCCCTCTATCTCTTTAACTTGAAACTAATTTCTTTTCTTTCTCAGTTCAGATTGAGGGTCTTCCACCTGAAATGTTAACTCTGTTTCTCTTTCCACAGATGTTGCCTGATCTACTGAGTCTTTTTAGCTAATTGTGTTTTTATTTCTACAATTCATATTTATTTCAATTTTTCTCAAGCTCAATACTGCCACACTTGGTTAAGCAATTATCTGTTATCAAGGCCAGGCACACTCAGACATCGCTCTAATTAACAGACGTGTAGATGTTGTTTAAAATCAGGAATTCATTTCTTCCAATTTTGAGGCCTTGTTGGGATTCAAGGAAAGTCTGTTATATTACAGCCTGCTGTCTACAGTGACAGAATCTGTAACTCTAAAGTAGGCAATTTAATGAACTTAATTTAGGTCAAGTTCTAAGGTAGTTTTATATGAGCATTCCACAAAAACAATTGCACATTTTGTAGGAAACGAGAATCTTCCTCGGGTTGTAAAATCATTCCATGTGACATCAGTGAATTCTGCAGTTGCTTCCCACAGGCTATCTTGAATCTCTTTGAAATTTGACCCATTTGTTTGTTACTTGAATCGGCATTGAAGTGCCATTGATCTGGCCGATTCAATGACATGACACTGGCTGTGTTATCTGGTATCTGATATCTATATTAGGACTGATACCAAAGGTCTCAGACTAGGATGTCCATTTATATAGGACACCCATTCTGTTCACTGCTTTACATCAAGGGTTTGTTTGTGACAATCCTATAGCCAGCCAAAGTGGAAATGTCTGGGCAATTCCCCTGTCAATGAAAGCCTGGTGACTTTAAGTGACTGAAATTGATTTTATGCACATAACTTACATGTAACTATCCCCTCACTCATTGCCTTTTGCTGGGGATGTTGCCCTGCTTTAATTAGAAGAAGTTGTTCTCATTTATTTCTCTCTTTTCTTGAGTGTATTGACTTTGTTTAGTGCACAATATATAACTGTGAGTCATATGCTCACCCACCTCCATCTCATTGGTTGACACTGAGTTGTCAATAAATACTCTGATATATGAAAAATGTACTTCACACCCAGAAACTCAATCCACAGTACACATGTTCACAATTCATTGATGAAAAGCCATCTAAACCCAGGGCATGGATCTTCTCACAGGGCAGCTTCAAAGGTCTCCAGTTCTCCTAGTGTAAAATAAGATATTATTTTTCCATTTGCAAACCCATGAATCTCCTAATTATATCTATTGGAATTGATCATAACCTTGGTGGCTTACTCACTGATATTCAATCTAATTTGTATTGAATTCAATTTTTCACTGCTTTTCTGAGTAAGAACAAGTTGGCAACATCTTTCTTGAAAAATGCAGATCAGAATTCAATTTCATCACTGACTCCACATTGCTATTTAACACCAGTCTTGATCAGGTCAGTTGGGATTTCCAAGTTGTGAAGGAGGAATTTGGGAAGGCTAAGTTTCCCTTCATGCTGAAGAGTTCAACTCCATAACATTGCACATAATTTCCCCAAACCTATTGGTTTGGTAGACTTGTCTCCTTGTAAGGCAGGGAAGAGGCCACAGAACAAGACAAGTAGAATAATATGTCTTTGGGGAGAAAATAGTCTTTCTTCTTCAGTTTCCAATGTTAAACATGTGCAAACGTATCAATTGTCTGTGGTAACACCTCCACACATTCAATTCCATTGACTAGAGTGGATCTAAATTTCAGAGGTGGATACAATTAGCAGCCAATGCCCATACACATGTATAGCATTGATGCTTGAAGCAAATGTCTCTCCTTGTATGTTAATATAACTCTCTTATTGTGTTTGCTCCAATTCACAATGGAGAGCGCTATTAGAGATTTGCTGCTGTATGTAAACTTTGCCTTAGGATTCTGTGGTAGATCAAAGTGAAATTAAAATCATAAATTGCTGTATTTATTAAATTTAGAAATAATAATTACTGCATGTTTTATTTACACCATGAGTAGGCTTGTCCACACTGTTTAATTACTGGAAAGGTAAAACTGCACTTTGCAATTCTGTGATCAAAGGCCTTTAATGTAATGAAATTTATTTGTATGCCATTTTATTAGCAGCATTAACCCATTCAAAATAAATTGGTCAGCATTATATTGTATACTGTGCAGAAGATTTACATATAAATCTCTTTAAACATTCATATACCAATAATGCAAACTTATCCCAGAAGAGTCCATGAATCTTAAATGCCAGTGCTGGAACTGGTTTTCAATTGTTGTATTATGTATTTCAAATAGTTATCTTTTCTTGCACCATGTACAGTACCTCCTTTGGATATAGGATATTGGTTTCTTATTGTCACATGTACCGAGATAAAGTGGAACTCTTTTGTTTTGCGTGCCATCCAGACAGGTCATGAAATGCATAATTGCATCGAGGTAGTAAAAAGAAAACAGAATGCAGAATATAGTGTTACAGTTAGAGAAAGTGCAGGTAGACAAGTAAAGTGCAAGAGCCATGATGAGGTAGATTCAAGAGTTCATCCTTTAGCGTATGAGAGGTCCGTTCAAGAGTCTGATAAGAGTGGGATGGAAGCTGTCCTTGAATCTGGTGATTCATGCACTCAGGCTTTTGCATCTTCTTCCCAATGGGAGAGGGGAGAAGAGAGAATGACTGGGGTGGGAGAGGTCCTTGATTATGGTAGCTGCTTTCTCGATGTAGTGGGAAGTGTAAACAGAGTCAATAGAGGGGAAGTTGGCTTGTGTGATGTATCGAGCCGTGTTCAGAACTCTGCAATTTCTTGAGATCTTGGACAGAGCAGTTGCCATACCAAACTGTGATGTATCTGGATAGGATGATTTCTATGGTGCATCTGTAAAAATTGTTAAGAGTCATCGGGGACATGGCAAATTTCCTTAGCCTTCTGAGGAAGTAAAGGTGTTGGTGAGCTTTTTGGCCATAGGGTCCATGTGGCTGGACTAGAAAAAGTTGTTGGTGATATTTACACCATGGAACTTTAAGCACTCAACCACCTCCACCTCAGCACCATTGATACAGAGAGGGGCGTGCACTTCATCCCGCTTCCCAAAGTCAATGACCAGCACCTTCACTATGCTGACATTTTGCTGAGGGAAAGGTTGTTGTTTTAACACCATGCCCCTAGACTCTCAATCTCCTTCCTGTACTCTGTCTCGTTTTTGTTTGACATCTGGCCCACTATGGTAGTGCCATCTGCAAACTTATAAATGGATTAGAGCAGAATTTAGCCACACAGAGAACAACCACAACAAACATCAAGGTGCTTCAAAAGGAGAACTGGCAAGCAAAAGCACTGAGCCATTCAAGGAAATATTAGGACAGGTGGCTAAAAACTTGGTGAAGAATTTAGATTTTAAAGAGGAAAATGTGGAAAGAATTTGAGTCAGAGAGATTTAGAGAGGGAATTCCAGACCTAAAGCCCAAAAGGCATACCCACCAATGGTGGAATAATTAATAGCACAAGCAATGAGACAGATCTGGGGGACTGTGGTGATCTCATGGGGAAGCAGGTCTGGAGAAGGTTACAGTGATAGAGGTAAGGCCATGTGAAAGGTTTTGTGAAAATGAGAAATTCAGACTGATTGGGAAGTCCCTTTTATTTTCCTTTAGCTATTTAATAAGTTTTCCTTATGTGCAAGCTCTACACACTGATCTCAACTCATTCCAAGAAAATGCTACTGTTTGAAATACTGAGTCAATTTATTGTTGTTCATTGCCTTCAGGTGTCTATGATTATCCACAAATTAGACCACCAGCAGAGCTTTTTAATTTTTTTTATCTTTGCAAAAATTGCACTGTTTGAAAGTAAAGTGTTGGGAAATATTAGAAAAATTGGAACAGGGTTTCCCTCAAAACAGAGACCAATGGAACTCAACCATTATTTATCTGCGAATTAGACAGCAAATGCAGCATAGCATGCTGGCACACTAGCAGACCACAATTAGAAAACTACAATCCAAGATGTGCCACTTTACCAAAACCAACAGAAAAACCATTTCACACCATTTAGTTCTGCTTTCCAATGAATTAAATGGCTTGGAGTTCCAGTATGTACACCTTAGGTATAAAATAAAGTCACTGCAGAAACTGAGCATGTGCATTTGTAATAGCGTTAAAAATCCTGAGGTGCTGAAATATCTCTACTGATTTTTTTACTTTTACAAAAATGGGATCTTATTCCTGCATATATTGATTGTGGTTGGAGATTTTTAAAAGAAAATTCTTTATGGCCATGGTCCCCACCATCTCTGGTTCCAACCCCAGCCCAGCTATGGCCGCCTCCAGGTCATGGCCCCCCGCTGCCAAAGTAAAAAAATTCCTGATGAAGGATCTCAGCCCTAAACGTTGACTGTTTATTTCCCTCCATAGATGCTGCCTGACCTGCTGAGTTCCTCCAGCACCTTTTGTGTGTGTTGCTCCAGATTTCCGGCATCTACAGTCTCCCTTATGTCTCCTAATTTCTTTATGTCTCCTTTTTTATCCCGTTATCTAATTTTCTTTACCCATCTATTTCACATTTTCTCTCTCTCTCTGAGTTGACACTGAACTCACCATTTTACATTACCTTACTGATTCTGCACTTTACTAACATTTCCTCAGTTTGAGTGGTTATGGATTTACAATCGCCTTATTTGCCCTGTTTGCACAAACACATTTGACCACCAGAAGACACTGCACTGTTCCTGCCTCATTTATAACAACTTGCCGTGCAAGTGGCTGTGGAAATTTGACAAACTAGGACAAATGAGTGTACTGAACAACACCCATATTCTTCTCTGGTTACAATAAACTCCATTTGGGTCCTTCTGCTGAAATAATGCTTGAAGCATGGTCTTGTCATAACCAACACTTAGAGTACTGTGTCCAGTTCTGGTCGCCTCATTATAGGAAGGATGTGGAAGCATTGGGAAGGGTGCAGAGGAGATTTACCAGGATGCTGCCTGGTTTAGAGAGTATGCATTATGAGGAGAGACTAAGGGAGCTAGGGGTTCACTCTTTGGAGAGAAGGAGGATGAGAGGAGACATGATAGAGGTGTAGAAAATATTAGGAGGAATAGATAGAGTGGACCGCCAACACCTCTTTCCCAGGGCACCAATGCTCAATACAAGACAGCATGGCTTTAAAGTAATGGGTGGGAAGTTCAAGGGAGATATCAGAGGAAGGTTTTTTACCCAGAGAGGGGTTGGAGAATGGAATGCGCTGCCTGGGGTGGTGGTGGAGGCAGGTACATTGGTCAAATTCAAGAGATTGCTAGATAAGCATATGGAGAAATTTAAAATAGAGGGATATGTGGGAGGAAGGGGTTAGATAGTCTTTGGTGAGGTTTAAAGGTCGGCACAACATTGTGGGCCAAAGGGTCTGTATTGTGCTGTACTGTTCTATGTTCTATGTTAACACCCTGTTTCTTCAGAGAGACCTCATGATAACATCTCCCATTCCAAGCACTGGCCTCTTGTTAAATTACATCATCAGCCGAATGAGCTTGTGGTGAAGGGAATAGACTCTTATCCTTCCAATATGTGCAGCGCATAGCATAATGCTATTACAGCACCAGCAACCCGGGTTCAATTCCGGCCACTGTCTGTAAGGAGTTTGTATGTTCTCCCCGTGTCTGCGTGGGTTTCCTCTGGGTGCTCCGGTTTCCTCCCACATTCCAAAGACGTACAGGTTAGGAGCTGTGGGCATGCTATTTTGACACTGGAAGAGTGGCGACACTTGCGGGCTGCCCCCAGCACATTTTCATTCTCAGTAACACAAAAAATGTATTTCACTGTGTGTTTCGACGTACATGTGACTAATACTGTGCTCAGTTCTGGTCGCCTCACTACAGGAAGGATGTGGAAGCCATAGAAAGGGTGCAGAGGAGATTTACTAGGATGCTGCCTGGAATGCGGAGCATGCCTTATGAAAGTTGGTTGGGGGAACTCGGCCTTTTCTCCTTGGAGCGACGGAGGATGAGGGGGGACCTGATAGAGATATATAAGATGATAAGAGGTATTGATCGGGTAGATAGTCAGAGGCTTTTCCCCAGGGCTGAAATGGTGGCCACAAGAGGACATAGGTTTAAGGTGCTGGGGAGTAGGTATAGGAGAGATGTCAGGGGTAAGTGTTTTACTCAGAGAGTGGTGAATGTGTGGAATGTGCTGTCAGCAACGGTGGTGGATGCGGATACTATAGGGTCTTTTAAGAGACTGTTGGATAGGTACATGGAGATGAGAAAAATAGAGGGGTATGGGTAAGCCTAGTAATTTCTAGGGTAGGGACATGTTCGGCACAGCTTTGTGGGCCGAAGGACCTGAATTGAGCTGTAGTTTTTCTATGTTCTATGTTCTATAAATAAATATATCTTCTCTAATAATGTATACGAGATCCAACTGAGAACTTAATTGGCTCACATGCTTGGTTTGAGGTTTCCTCTCTATATTTTCCAACGGTGTTCTGACCAGGAGTAACACAACTGGAGAGCAGAGAGTTAAGACAGTGAGTAAATATAAAACTTTCAGATTGAAGGCCACCATTGCTTACTGAATAGCAATGCATGGCACAGCTGAAACTGAGTAAGGAAGCTCGCACTGAGGATGTTTCCCAGAGTGTCGGGAAAATCAGGAGTCAAGTTCAGCATAAATAAAAGTATCATGGTGGGAAGCAAAGTGACTGCTATTTTAGTGAATTTCTCATTGAGCACTTGTCCCTTAGCCTGCTCCGAAACACTGGTGTTTAAAGAATTCATTAACTCCTTCAGAAATGTGAAGATGCAGACATGCCAATTGGCCACTTTCTGTCTGGTAGAAATAATAAGGCTTGTAACTGGGAGGCGGAAATCTACTTTGATTGACAACTGATGGTCAGAAACACAAACTGTGGAATTTTAAACATTTTTCTAAAGGAAAAAAATATGTGCCTGAGGGTTAAGCAATTATTCTTCAAAGTACTTAGCGCAGAGTTAACTACTCCCTCAAACACTTCGTACATTCTTTCTCATCTCAAAGTCTGATTGCAGAGTTCCCAGCTAGGTCAAAGTTAGGCAGTGCAGGAAAGGAAATTGTATGATATAAACTACATAAAAGAATACTGCACATACAATGACATGACATAAAATACATCAGGCCAATATAAATGTACTATAATGTTACTTTAGCAACCTTACATTCAATTCAGGAGGCTCCTCATGACAAAAACAGACAGGAAACACAAAGTACCACAAACAGAGCAGGCCTCAAGTAATATCAGCTGACTATTTTATGCCTCTGCAATTCTTACTTCCATTTGAGTTGAAACCACAAGAAATTGGGCTGATAAATCACTCTCTGCCATCATCCCAGAGTTAAAATCTAACCCAGCAACATAATTTTAAGGCCTTCACTGAGAGCCAACAGCAACCTGCATTCCCAACAAAGTTACACCTCCCATGGCACTGCACAAGAGCTGAATCAGTCAAAATCATTTGCTCTGCTATATCAGGCTAAACTGCATTGTGTTTTTGTGCACAATTTATTAACAGACCATTGTACGTTGTGTTGTACCAAGCTGCAGTTTGGTACTCTACTCTCGCTGGAGCTTTGACACATTTTTTGACATAATTGATGCAAACATCCCAATGTGCCTCTAGACAAAGATGATAGTCTGTTTTATAAATACAGAAAACTGCAAGTTTAGCTTAGATTGCTGTCAAAGCTTCTGTCAGCAATTTTGGGGGCAGACTTTTTTTCTGGCCCATCTGTATGACCAGATTACAAAGCGTTAAATCCTGGCACCATGCAGGACCTCAACAGTTTGGGCTGGGTGGCTTTCACTCCGCCAGTTCTTCCCTACAAAGACACAAGAGGTAAGTCTTGGCCGTGAACGTTAATGGTGAGCTGCATTCAGCAAAATCCATGCTTCCAGCTGAAATTGTTGAAATTAATGCTGACTCTGAAAGGCTCTGATGTACTTAATTGAAAGGAGAGGTGCAGTTCCTCAGGTTTACATTGAGCTTCACTGTAGCAGAGTTGGAGCGCAAGGAGTGGAGGAGAGAAATGAGGTGAGAGGTAAATAGATGAAAACCAAAGTGGAGATGCAGCTTAACAGTCACTCAACCTGCACTTGGTCTCCCCAGTGTGAAGGAGATTGCACTACAAGCGTAGGAGACTATTGAACGGTTCCCTTATATGATGAGATGGACTCTGACCTCACGATCTACCTTGGGACCTTGCACCTTATTGTCTACCTGCACTGCACTTTCTCTGTAGCTGTGACACTTTACTCTGTACTGTTATTGTTTTTACCTGTACTACCTCAATGCACTCTGTACTGACTCAATGTAACTGGATTGTGTAGTGAATTGATTTGTACGATCAGTATGCAAGACAAGTTTTTCACTGTGCCTTGGTATAAGTGACAATAATAAACCAATACCAATAGGAGAGGTTAAAGGTTGCATCTCCTGTACTTGCGTGGAAAGGTGGTACAGAAAGTGATTAAGTTGTAAAGCTGAACATTTTGTAGGCGAGGGGAAGATCCATTTGGATTGTTAAAAGGAGACCAAAAGATGTGTTTGTGATGTTCTTTTTTAGTGCTTCCAGCTTTCAGAACCTAAGGAATTCAGACTACTTGGTCACCCTTTGAGGTTTTGGGGATGGATGTGATTTTAATTCAAGCATGAAAGAAGTAACAGCTTAAAAGGTCTGGCATAAACCAAAACAAAAATGTACAAAATGGCATGAACTTGCTGGTAATTTTAGTTTGGGGTATTGTACCATCATAATCAGTATAGTAGCTTTACTTCATATAACATAAAGATTCTGCAGAATATGCACTATTCTCTTTGGGGTGGTTGAACAGTTTGCGTAAGTTAAGCTTTAACGATGTCATCATGGAAAAGCATAGTATCCTGGTAACAGAGTGGAAGAAATTAATGATGGCCCATTAAAATTGTTCCCTGAGGCCACTGACACTGCACAAACATCAGACAGCATCAGAATTAAAGTTTATGCTTTCAATATTATTCCAAGGTGACCTGCTCAGCTCTTATCTAATCTTCCCTTCTCCCTCATCTTCTTCGATCATAATGTTAAGAATTTAGTGAGCTTCCAAATTAAAAATGCACACCATTGACTCAAACAGATCAAACTCAGGTGTTGCTGAGTTTACACTTACATGCTTTCTTAAAATAAAAAGCACACACTTTGTCTTGGATACCTTCAACCTTAACACAATATGGGAGGGTTGGAATTTAAATTTAAAAAAAGACCTGTCATAATCAACAAAATAAGGGAATATTCTTTTCTTAAAAATGTAATTTTTCTGGGACACTGGCATCACAGAGATCTATTGTCCATCCATGCCTGCTCTTTAGATGCTGTGACAAGCCACCATTGACTCAGTTTAAAAAGTGCTGGAAATACTCAGCAGATCAGGCAGCATGTGTAAAGAGAGTTAAGAGTTTCAGATGAAATTAATTAAAAAAAAGTAGATTTAAGATGCAAAAAGATGATGGAACTCCTCTGCAACTTAAAACCTTTTATCTCCCAGTTCTGATAAAAGGTCTTTATACTGAAACATTAACTCTGCTTCTCCTTCCATAGATGCTGCCTGGCCTACATATGATGAGCGTTTGTCGGCTCTTGGACTGTACTCACTGGAGTACAGAAGAATGAGAGGGGACCTCATAGAAACATTAGAATGTTGAAAGGACTGGACAGAGTAGATGTGGCTAAGCTGTTTCCCTTGGGTGGGTGAGTCCAGGACTAGAGGGCACATTTTCTGTTTTCATTTCAGATTTCAGATTTCCAGTAGGCAGAAAGCAAAGGGTGGGAATAAACGGATCCTATTCTGGTTGGCTACCAGTTACTAGTGGTGTTCCGCAGGGGTCGGTGTTGGGGCCGCTTCTTTTTATTTTGTACATTAATGATTTGGATGATGGAGTAAATGGTTTTGTGGCTAAGTTTGCAGATGACACCAAGGTGGGTGGAGGAGTAGGGAGTACTGAAGAAACAGGAAGGTTGCAGAGAGACTTAGATAGTTTAGGAGAATGGGCAAAGAAATGGCAGATGAGATTCAATGTTGAGAAATGTGCCGTTGTACACTTTGGAAAAAGAAATAAACGGGCAGATTATTATCTAGATGGGGAGAAAATTCAAAGTACAGAAGTACAAAGGGACTTGGGGGTTCTCGTGCGGGATACCCTGAAGGTTAACCACCAGGTCGGATCAGCGGTAAAGAAAGCAAATGCTATGTTGGCATTCATTTCGAGAGGTATAGTGTATAAAAGTAGGGGAGTGTTGATGAGGCTCTAGGGAGCACTGGTGAGACCTCATTTGGAAGATTGTGTGCAGTTTTGGGCCCCATATCTTAGGAAGGATGTACTGATGTTGGAGAAGGTTCAGAGGAGATTTACGAGGATGATTCCCAGAATGAAAGGGCTTACATATGATGAGCGTTTGTCGGCTCTTGGACTGTACTCACCGGAGTACAGAAGAATGAGAGGGGACCTCATTGAAACATTAGAATGTTGAAAGGACTGGACAGAGTAGATGTGGCTAAGCTGTTTCCCTTGGTGGGTGAGTCCAGGACTAGAGGGCACAATCTTAGAATTAGAGGGTACCGATTTAAAACAGAAATGAGGAGAAATTTCTTTTAGTGAAATTATGGAATTCTTTGCCACGTACAGCTGTGGAGGCCCAATCATTAGGGACGTTTAAGGAGGAGATAGATAGGTATCTAATTAGTCAAGGTATCAAGGGATACGGGGACAAGGCCGGAAATTGGGGCTAGATAGCAATAGTTTTCAGTGTAGCTCATGGAGCAGACTCGAAGGGCCGAATGGCCTACTTCTGCTCCTTTGTTCTGTGATCTTGTCATCTGCAGTTCTCTTATTTTTGATTTTCATTGTCCCACCACAGTCCATATGATGATATCACTCCCACAGAACTACTGGGTAGTGAAAGTGGACCGGCCACTTCTGGTGTTATACACACCAGCACAGTGTCATTTCCTCAGGACCATTCACGCATGTGATAACATCATCAACATGTATGACAACGATGCCCTTAAAACTTAAATTGTTGGAAGAACGTGCAACCCACAACATCCTCTTTTCACTCCCCATCTAGCAAGGTGCAAATTATGTACCAATTAAAGTGTTGCCACTGGGCATTATTGTTTGTCTTGCCAATTATGTGTGTGTGCTACAGATCACTGATGGAGTTGCAGACCTGTGCCTTTTATTTGTGGCTGCTGTAAGGTTTAGCTGCAGACCTCTGACCCTTGCCTAAGAACTCCTTGAGGTCAATAAGGCCACAGAAGTTGGATTCTGTGCTTTGTGGTCAGACACAATGAATGCACATCCTCACCCTACCCCACATTTTTCCTCTCTATTCATGGCAGTTTTTGTTTAGTTATTAGGGCTGCCTTGTTGATTGTCTTTTATTATTCTGACACACTTCCCAGAGGTTTTCATAGAACATAGAACAGTACAGCACAGTACAGGCCCTTCGGCCCATGATATTGTGCCAAACTAGATGAACACCTCCTCCACAATCAATCTAACCCTTCCCTCCTACACAGCCCATAACCCTCCATGTCCCTATCTAAGAGCCTTTTAAATGTCCCTATTGTATCAGCCTCTACCACCATCCCTGGCAGTGTTTTCCAGGCACCCACCACTCTCTGTGTAAAGAACCTACCTCTTACATCTCCCCTGAACATTCCTCCTCTGACCTTAAACGGATGTGCTCTGGTATTGGCTATTGCCACCCTGGGGAAAAAGTGCTGGCTGTCCACTCTATCTATGCCCCTCATAATCATATACACCTCTATCAACTCATCTCTCATCCTGCATTGCTCCAAAGAGAAATGCCCTAGCTCGCTCAACCTTCCCTCATAAAACGTGTTCTCTAATCCAGGCAGCATCCTGGTAAATCTCCTCTGCACCTTCTCTAAAGCTTCCACATTCTTCCTATACTGAGGTGACCAGAACAGAACACAATACTAAGTGTGGTCTAACCAGAGTTTTATAGAGCTGCAACATTACCTTCAGACTCATGAACTCCATCTCCTGATTAATGAAGGCCAGCACATCATACGCCTTCTTAACAACTCTATCAACGCGCAAAAACTTTGAGGGATCTATGGACTTGGACCCCAAGATCCCTCTGTTCCTGCACACTGCTCAGAATCCTGCCATTAACCTTGTACTCTGTCTTCATGTTCATTCTTCAAAAGTGTATCACTTCACACTTTTCCTGATTGAACTCCATCTGCCACTTCTCCGCCCAACTCTACATCCTGTCTATATCCTGTTGTAACCTACAACAACCTTCTGCACTACCCACAACCCATCCAACCTTAGTGTCATTCGCAAATTTACTAACCCATCCCTCCACTTCCTCATCCAAGTCATTTATAAAAATCACAAAGATTAGGGGCCCCAGAACAGATCCCTGAGGAACACCACTAGTCACCGACCTCCAGGCAGAATATTCTCCATCTACTACCACCCTCTGCCTTCTGTGGCAAGTTAATTCTGAATCTACACAGTCATGTCTCCATAGATCCCATGGCTCATGACTTTCTGGATGAGCCTGCCATGGGGAACCTTGTCAAATGCTTTACTAAAGTTGATATACACCACATCTACTGCTCTACCTTCATCTATTTGTTTTGTCACCTGCTTGAAAATAACAATGAGGCTCATAAGGTGCGACCTGCCCCTTGCAAAGCCATGCTGACTATCCCTAATAAGACTATGCTTCTCCAAATGCTCGTAAATCCTGTCCCTAAGAATCCTCTCCAGTAGCTTGCCCACTACTAATGTAAGACTTATTGGTCTATAATTCTCAGGATTATCCATGTTACCTTTCTTGAACAAGAGAACAACATTAGCCATCCCCCAATCCTCTGGTACCACTCCTGTGGCCAGGGAGGATGCAAATATCATCATCAATGCCCCAACAATCTCTTCCCTTGCCTCCTGTAGTAACCTGGGGTATATCCCATCCAGTCCCTGGGACTTGTCTATCCTAATGTTTTTCAGAAGCTCCAACACTACCTCCTTCTTAACCTCAACATGCTCCAGCCCATTAGCCTGTTCTATGCTGACACATTTAGCAAAGTCCCTCTCCCTAGTGAACACTGAAGCAAAGTACACATTAAGGACCTCCCCTACCTCCTCCACCTCCAGGCAGATGTTTCCCCCTTTATCCCTGAGTGGTCCTACCCTCAATCTAGTCATCCTCCTGTTCCTCCCATATATGTCGAACACCTTGGGGTTTTCCTCAATTCTACTCGCCAAGGCCTTTTCATGTTCCCTTCTAGCTCTCCTAAGTCCCTTCCTGGCTACCTCATAATTCTCAAGAGTCTTGCCTGATTTTTGCTTCCTTAAGCTTAAGTATGCTTCCTTCTTCCTCTTAACTAAATATTTCACCTCTCTTGTCAACCATAGTTCATTTCCCCTACCATCCTTTCCCTGTCTCAGTGGGACAAACCTATCCAGAACCCCATGCAAGTGTTCCTTAAACAGCCTCCACATTTCTTTTGTGCATTTCCCTGAGAACATCAGTTCCCAATTTACGCTCCCAAGATCCTGCCTAATACTGTCATAATTAGCCCTCCCCCAATTAAAAACTTTCCCATATCATCTGCTCCTATCCTTTTCCATGGTTGTGCTAAAGGTCAGGGAGTTGTGGCCACTATCTCCGAAATGCTTGCCCACCGAGAGGTCTGTCACCTGACCAGATTCATTGCCTAGCACTAGATCCAGCATGGCCTCTCTCCAAGTCAGTCTGTCCACATACTGTGTCAGGAATCCTTCCTGGACACACCTAACAAATTCTGCCCCATCTAAACTTTTTGCACTAAGGAGATGCCAGTCAATACTGGGGAAGTTGAAGTCTCCCATGACAACAACCCTGTTATTTTTGCAGCTTTCCAAAATCTGCCTACTTATCTGCTCCCCAGTGTCCTTGTAGCTATTTGGGGGGCCTATAGAATACTCCCAATAGAGTGATTGCTCCCTTCCTGCTTCTGACCTCCACCCACACTGACTCAGTAGACGATCCCTCCACAATGGCCTCCTTTCAAGTTTCCTTATGGCATAGAAGAAAGCCATTTGGCCCATTGAGTCAATGCTGGGTCTCAGATCAATACCATCACTCTCCATTTATTTCCCTAAAGCCCATTAACTCCCCCCTAATTCTCCTACCACCCACCGGTACCAGGGGAAATTCACAGTAGCTGATTAATCTACCAACCCACACATCTTTGAGAGGAACAAATTGGAATTGGTTTATTATTGTCACTTATATCGAGGTACAGTGAAAAACTTGTCTTCGTACAGATCAATTCATTACGTAGTGTGTTAAGGTAGTACAAGGTAAAACAATACAGTATGCAGCATAAAATGTCACAGCTGCAGAGAAGGAGCAGTGCAGATAGATAATAAGGTGCAAGGTCATAACGAGGTAGATTGTGAGGTCAAGGGTCTATCTTATCATACCAGGGAACCATTCAATAGTCTTATAACAGCGGAATAGAAGCTGTCCTTGACCCCTTTGATATGTGCTTTCAGGCTTTTTTATCTTCTGTCCAATGGGAGAAGAGAGAATATCCAGGGTGGGTGGGGTTTTTGATTATGCTGGCTGCTTTACCGAGAGGTATAGATAGAATCCATGGAGGGGAGGCTGGTTTCCATGATGCGCTGAACTGTGTCCACAACTCTCTGCAGTTTCTTGCCATCACGGGCAGAGCAGTTGCCATGCCAAACCGTGATGCATCTGGATAGGAAACAGGAGCACCCAGACAAAACCCACATGATCATAGACAGAAGGTGCAATCTTCACACAGACAGCACTGGAGGTCAGGATTGAACCCAATCACTGGAGCTGTGAGGCAGCAGCTCTATATGCTGCACCACCATGCTGCTCAGAGTTGGTGTGGTGAGCTGCCTCTGAAGCATTCCTGGCTCAGCGAGATACCAGCTGCCACATCACTGCAGGCAGCTGCCACTGGGAATCATGCTAATCATGTCTTAGAATACCAAACAGGTGGACAACACCCTAACACAACACACACAAAATGCTAGAGGAGCTCGGCAGGTCAGGCAGCAGCTATAGAGGGAAATGAATAGTTTACGTTTTGGGCCAAGACCCTTCATCAAGACTGATGAGGATACCCTGGAGATAACCTGATGATTTTTTTAAATAATTATTATATTTCACTGATTTTACAGTTTTTAAGGAGTCCCAGGATTGCGGGAGGACAGCCCAGTTTAATGCATCACTTATGAGTGAAATCCAGTTTTTATGCATTCATCTCCTGTTCCTTCGGGAGACAGTGTGGGCGGGGGTACTTGCCTGCTTTGCAGGCTTCCAAAAGTTCAGACATTTATAGATTGCACTCATTTCCTCACTGAGACCAGCTGGCAACCTTCTGCCAGGAGCACAAAGAACATGCCACCTGTGAGCTCTATTCATCCCTAACCCGCTGAGGTCACTCAAACTCCTTGGGAGCCATATATCCTCTCCCCTTCTGTCATTGCATCATCACTCTTTCAAAAGCAACCCTGCCCTTTAGCTGTAAGAGTGATGTTTGAATTGTGGCGTGTTTCTTAAAGACTACAGGGACTACAGTGACTGGTGCAAGGGGCAGGGCTTCAGATTCTTGGATACCTGGGACCTTTTTTGGAGGAGGCAAGACCTATTTGCTAAGGATGGGTTGCATCTAAACTCCAAAGGGTCCAATATCCTGGCGGGAATGTTTAATTTAGTTGTAGGGGAGGGTTTAAACTGATCTGGCAGGGGGATGGTAACCAGGATGCTAGGTTACAAGATGCTAAGGTGAGGGAGAAAGTGTATAGAAACGAATCCATCGAGGATGGCAAGAATGACAGGCAGGTGATAAGTCAGGATAATTTACTGAATAATAGAAGTACAACAAATCAGGATGTTAGGATACAGAATGTTAGGATCGGGGATGAGGATGTTCGGATACCGAATGTTAGGATAGGGGATGAGGTCTACACGAACATGTCTAAGATAGTAGGTAGCGAAGATAGTAAGAAGGATGGACAGGTAGAAAGTCAGGATAATCTGCTGATCAATAGAAGTACAATAAAATCA
This sequence comes from Pristis pectinata, assembly GCF_009764475.1. Lineage (NCBI taxonomy): Eukaryota > Metazoa > Chordata > Chondrichthyes > Rhinopristiformes > Pristidae > Pristis > Pristis pectinata. The sequence goes on along the minus strand of NC_067410.1, from coordinate 102,197,293 downwards.
ATAGCAGATACCAGTCTAAACGTACTATATTTAAATGCACGTAGCATCAGGAATAAAGTAGATAACCTAGTGGCACAACTACAGGTTAATAAATATGACATCGTTGCAATCACTGAGTCGTGGCTTCATGATGGATGTGATTGGGAACTGAATGTCAAGGGGTATACAGTATATAGGAAGGATAGGAGGGTAGGCAGAGGGGGAGGTGTGGCCATGATGGTTAGTAGCGATATAAAATCAATAGAAAGGAAGGACATTGGGTCAGAGGAGGTGGAATCCTTATGGGTGGAGCTAAGAAATAGCAAGGGTAAAAGAACAATAATAGCAGTCATATATAGGCCCCCGAACAGCAGTCAGGAAGTGGACCATAAGTTGCAGATTGAGATAGAAAAAGCGTGCCAGAGTGACAATGTGAAGATAATTATGGGGGATTTTAACATGAAGGTGGACTGGGAAATGCAGCAAGGCGGTAGTACTCAGGAGAGTGAGTTTGTGGAATGTCTAAGGGATGTTTTTCTGGAGCAACTTATTGAGGAGCCCACCAGGGGATCGGCTGTTTTGGATTGGGTGCTGTGTAGTGAACCCGAGGTGATTAGGGAACTAAAGGTAAAGGAACCACTGGGAACAAGTGATCACAATATGATTGAGTTTAGTTTCAAGTTTGAGAAGGAGAAGCTGATAACTGGTGTATCGATATTTCAGTGGAATAAGGGAAATTACAAAGGTATGAGAGATGAGTTGGCCCAAATTGATTGGAGGAGTAAGTTAGCTGGAGGGACGGCAGAGGAAAAATGGAAGAAATTTCTACAGGAAATAAGGACAATGCAGGACAGATATATTCCAAGAAAAAAGAAGGTTTTGAATGGAAAAAAGGCACAGATGTGGATAACGAGGGAGGTGAAGGATAAAATAAAAGCAAAAGGGCGGCGTACAAAGTAGCAAAAATTGGTGGGAAAACAGAAGATTGGAACGATTTTAAAAATCTGCAGAGAGAAACTAAGAAGGTCATTAGGAAAGCAAAGATGAGTTACAAAAGGAAGCTGGCGGACAACATTCGGAAGGATTCTAAGAGTTTTTTTAAATACATAAGGAATAAAAGAGAGACACGGGTTGACATAGGACCAATTGATAACGGTGCAGGAGGTATTATAATGGATGATAGTGAGATGGCAAGGGAATTGAATGAATATTTTGCATCGGTCTTCACCGTGGAGGACATAAGCAATGTGCCCGTTAGTCAGGAGTCTCACGAATTGGAGCTGAGTTCAGTTGAGATTAATAGGGAGAAGGTGCTAGGAAAACTAAAGGGGCTTAAGGCTGATAAGTCTCCCAGACCGGATGAGGTGCATCCCCGGGTTCTGAAGGAGGTGGCTGTGGAGATAGCGGAGGCATTGGCGATTATTTTTCAGGAATCGATAGATTCTGGCATGGTTCCGGAGGACTGGAGGGTAGCGAATGTAGTTCCGTTGTATAAGAAAGGTGGGAGGCAGCACAAAGGCAATTACAGACCTATTAGTCTGACGTCAGTGGTGGGAAAATTATTGGAGTCTATCCTCAAGGAGGAGGTTACCGAATACCTAGAGGCGCAAGGCAAGATTGGACCTAGTCAACATGGTTTTGTGAAGGGGAGGTCCTGTCTGACCAACCTATTGGAGTTTTTTGAAGAAATCACAGGTAGGGTGGATAAGGGAGAGGCGGTAGATGTTGTGTATTTAGACTTTCAAAAGGCCTTCGATAAGGTGCCTCACAAGAGACTGATTAATAAGATGAGAGGTCATGGAATTATGGGCAGGGTAGCAAAATGGGTGGAGCATTGGCTGGTTGGCAGGAAGCAAAGGGTGGAAATAAAAGGATCTTGTTCTGGTTGGTTACCGGTTACTAGTGGTGTGCCGCAGGGGTCGGTGTTGGGGCCACTCCTTTTTACCTTGTACATCAATGATTTGGATGATGGAATAAATGGTTGTGTGGCTAAGTTTGCGGATGACACCAAGATAAGTGGAGGAGTAGGGAGCATAGAGGAAATAGAAAGAATGCAGAGGGACCTAGACAGTTTAGGAGAATGGGCAAGGAAATGGCAGATGAGATTCAATGTTGAGAAATGTGCAGTTGTACACTTTGGAAGCAGAAATAAGCGGGTAGATTATTATCTAGAAGGAGAGAAGATTGATAGTGCGGTAGTACAAAGGGACTTGGGGGTACTCGTACAAGATACCTTAAAAGTTAACCACCAGGTTGGATCGGTGGTTAAGAAAGCGAATGCTATGTTGGCATTCATCTCGAGAGGTATAGTGTATAAAAGTAAGGAAGTGTTGATGAGGCTCTACGGGGCGCTAGTGAGGCCTCATTTGGAATACTGTGCGCAGTTTTGGGCCCCACATCTTAGGAAGGATGTCCTGACGTTGGAGAGGGTTCAGAGGAGATTTACGAGAATGATTCCAGGAATGAAAGGGCTTAAGTATGATGAGCGTTTGTTGGCTCTTGGACTGTACTCGCTGGAGTACAGAAGGATGAGAGGGGACCTCGTAGCGACATTTAAAATGTTGACAGGTAAGGATAGAGTAGATGTGGCTAGGCTGTTTCCCTTGGTGGGCATGTCCAGGACCAGAGGGCACAATCTTAGAATTAGAGGGTACAGTTTCAAGACAGAGATGAGGAGAAATTTCTTTACCCAGAGGGTGGTGAAATTGTGGAACTCCTTGCCACGCACAGCAGTGGAGGCCAGATCAGTGGGGGTATTGAAGGAGGAGATAGACAGATATCTAAACAGTCAGGGTATCAAGGGATATGGGGATAAGGCTGGAAAATGGGATTAGAATAGTTTTTTTTTTCTTTTTCTTTTCTTTTCTTCTTTTTTTCCCACCCCATTTCTTTTTCCCTTTTCCTTGGAGCAGACTCGATGGGCCGAATGGCCTGCTTCTGCTCCCTTGTCTTGTGATCTTGTGAACATACTGATTCAACACATCAATAAAGAGCCGGAAAATAAAATACTGCAGATACTGGACACCTGAAAGAAAATTCTGATGAGAGGTCATTGGCCTAAGGTATTAACATTACTTCTCTATTCACAGATGCTGCATGATCTGCTGTGTACTTCCAGCATCAATAAGGAACACCATGTACACAGGGAAATCTGACAATGTTGTTCTGTAAGCTTTGCAATCTAAGTTTTTGCTTTTTATGCCACTTTCACAAATTGCATTAGGTACTATCATAATGCCAAAAAGATGTCATAGAGTATTTCTAGGGCGATATTTTGACTAGAAATATTGACTAGAAAGGTTGGACAGACTTGGCTTGTATCTGATGGAGATACGAGAGTGAGAGGTGAATTGAATGAAACATACAAGATCCAGAGGATTGTTGATGGGGTGGATGTGGAGAGGATGTTTCCTCCTGTGAGAGACTAGAATTAGGAGTCACTGTTTCAAAATATGGGATTACTGGTTTGAAATGAATGAGGCAAAAACTTTTCTCTCGTAAGGCCATGAATCTTTAGTTATGTTTTCTTCTCAAAAGGCAGTGGAAGAAGAATCTTTGAATATGTTTAAAACAGAAGGAGATAGATCCTTGATAAGCAAGGATGAAAGGTCACAGAGACTATGCAGGAAGGTGGAGGTGAAGTTATAATCAGCTCAGCTATGATCTTTTTCATACATTCATATTATGACACCACAAATTACCAGACATTGCTGTATGCAGTAATAAACAATCTGCTGGAAGAACTCAATAGGTTGAGCAGCATCTGTGGGGGGAAAGGTATTGTTGATGTTATGAGTCTAAATCCTGCATCAGTGTTTGGCGTATGAAGTTTGTTGTCAAGCACTTCCTCGATTACCATGATGCAAGAAAAGTACTTCATTAGGTACAGCATGTTTTGGAACATCCTGAAATGCAAGGGGTGATATACAAATGAAAGCCTTAGATTTTCTTATTGTCATCATAACATTGAATTTGCAAATCTCTCAATCAGATGTTGTTATCAACTGATATATATCCAGGTATGAAGGCAGTACGTAACTCATTTCCTCAAGCTTACTCCTCAATTCAGATAGATCACAGTTGATCTGTATCTTAACTTCATTTACCATCTCCCCATCTCTCCCAGTACGTTGATCCTCTCCTCATTCTATTTGCTCTCGGACACCAGAACAAGGTATCCAGCTCGTCCTTATCTATGGTTGACCTGTGGCGAAATGACCATAATGGATCAGTATAAAGATCAATAAATTCATTCAAACAAGGTCACTGTCAAAATAATTGGTGAAAGTTTGGAAAGACTGAGCAAGTAGCAGAAAGTGGTATACCTTGCTTAATCTGAGGAAGGTCAGGTGCGCAGATTGAGGATGAGATGGAGAAACATCAGGAAGCATAATGTAAGATCTGAAAAAATGTCTTTACAGATGGCAAAACCTCCATGAATCTGTTGAGTCTTTTATCATCAGCTCACATAGTGGTAGTGTTCTTGGTTTAGCGGTTGTAATGAGGTGTTTTAAAAGCTCATCAAGACCCAGGAACTCCAATAAGTAAAATGCTTTATTACAATGGGTCCTCCAGATTGACTTTGGAAATTTCAACAAGCAATGTTGCAACTCAAAAAGGAGTCATCTGCCTGATACCCCAGTTAAAGAATTAACAGTCTTAAAGCAACATTTACCCTTTTACAACAAACACTTCATATACTCCAACCTGCAGTAATGTTTGCAGTTCCCTATATGTTTCCTATACTGACATCCGTCCAGGTCTTTAATCACCAGCTCCATAGAAGCTGACATATGAGGAAAATTTGGAGATGCACAAAAGATCTAAAGAAAGGCGATCTTAGAGGCATATCATTTAACAAATGATAATGAAGAGATTGACTTAAAACTTTTACAAGAAAACAAAGAGATTCCGGATTAAATTAGTAAAAGGAAAGTCTCAGAACAAGTTGTCAACTTGAAGAGTGGTTAACGCATGGACTGGGCAACCCAGTAGATTAGTTCAAACTGAAACTCTTGTTAGAAACTGTCACTGTTTAATGTGGGGGCTGCAGGCTGCTTTTTGATATGGTAGAATAAAAATGAACTGTACACATCTCAAACATTAATCATCTGAACTTGCAAACTGTATTATTAACATATAATTAACTATAATAAAGTAGAAAATGCTGAAAATGCCCACTAGGTTAGGCAACATATATGGTGGGGGATACAGAGTTAATGAGTTTCACCAGATAAAATTATATATAATTGTTGAATTAACTGAGTGGTCTCTATTCCATGAATTTACTGCTTTATGTGCAGTTTTGTTTGAGCTCTTAGTACAATAAACCTTTCTATATTATAATGGAATAAGGATAGATTGGCTCAAGTGGACTGGGCCATTTGCTTTGAGGGCAAGATGTGACAGAAATTTAAGGAGGTAATTAATAACATTCAGCCAAAATACATCACTGCAAGAAGAAAACATCCTGAAGGTGAGAGGAACCAATGTGGCTAACCAAGGAAGTTAAGGAGGGTATTAAGTTGAAAATATAAAAAGAGGCAAAGGTTAGCAGTAGACCTGAAGACTAGGATAAATTCAGAACCCAGCAAAGGAAGACAAAAAAAAAGGAGAGAAAATAAACGATGAGGTCAAATGAATGAGAAATATGAAAAAATGTTTACTTAACTACATAAAAAGGAAGAGAGATCAAAATGAACATAGGCTCCTTACAGAATGAGGTTGGGTAAATAGTTTTAGGGAAGAAGGAAATGGCAGTGGAGTTAATTTTGTATCAATCATGACATCCCATTAATACTGAATAATGCCAGGGACGAATTAAATACCATTTCCAGCACTAGTTATATAATGGTAGGCAAAGTGATGGGGGTCTAATGTTGTTAAGTCCCCTGGTCCAGATGGTTTGAATCCTTGGATTCTAGAGGAAGTGGCTACCAAGAAAATGGATGTATTAGTTGTAATCTTCCAGAAGTCCTCCAGTTCTGGACAAGTACCAGAAGGTAGGAAAACAGGCAACGTGACATCCTTATTCAAAGAGAGAGCAGCAAAAGGCAGATAACAATCAGGTTGATTAACCAAATTTCTATTGTTAAAAAATGTCAGAGTCAATTATTGAGGAAGTAATAGAAACACGTTTGTAAATCATAATCTAATCAAACACAATCAGCATGGCTTCATGAAGGGAAAATAGAACCTGGCAAATTTATAAGTCCCAATAAGAGTGGATAGAGGAGAATGAGTAGATACATTGTACTTGGACTTCCAGAAGGCATTCATCAAGGTGCCTCATGAAAAAGTAATTCACAAGATCCAAGTCCCAGGTGTTAGAGCTAATATACTGACATGGACAAACAATTAGCTGATCGGCAGGAAGTGATGAATACAGAGAAGCAGGTCATTTTCAGGTTGGCAACCTTCACCATGAGGGATCAGCTCTGGGAGTGCAATGTTTACAATGTAGGTTAACGACTTGGAGGAAGGAAGCAAATGCACGATAGACAAACTTTCAAATGATACAGAAGTAAGTGGGAAGGCAAGCTGTGAGAAAGATATAAACAGAGATATTGATAAGTTAAATGAGTGGGCAAAAAGTTGGCAAAAAGGGTATGGTGTGGGAATATGTGAAGTTGCTCATTTTGAAAGAACAAAAGGACAGTATTTTTCAAATGTAGAAAAATTACAGAAGTTACAGCACAAAAGGATTAGTGGGTCCTTGTGCAGGAAACACCAAAAGCTGGCATGCACATGCAGGGGGAAGTAGGGCAGGATATAGTAAGACTTCTTTCAAGGGGAATGGAGTATAAAAGTCTCACTCAAGTGCACAATGTACTAGTGAGACCACACCTAGGGTGCTGTGAATAATTTTGGTCCTTCTATTTAAGGAAAGATAATATTTCATTGCAGGCAATTCTGCAAAGTATTACTAGGATGATCCTGTGTAGGAAAGGACCACTCGATAAGGGAAGATTAAATAAGTTGGGACCCACTGGAGTTTAGAAGAATGAAAGGCACTTTTATGGAAACACAGGATTCTTAGGGAATGCAGAGAGAATGTTTCCTCAAATGGGAGAGTCCAGAAGCAGAAGCCATGGTTTCAGAATAAGGAGGCATCCCTTGTAAGACTGAGGTGAGGAAGATTTTTTTCTCTCAGAGGGTTGTGTGTCTTGGAATTCTTTGCCACAAAGATCTGAGGTGACAGAGTCCTTTCATATATTTAAGGCAGAGATGAATAAATTTCTAATTTGAAAAGGAGTCAAGGGTTTTAAGCAAAGAGCAGGAAACCAGATTTGAGGAATATCAAATCAGCCAAGGTCATGTTGAATGGCAAAGCAGACTCAAGGAGCTGAATGGCCACCTCCTGTTCCCTTTCTTATGCTCTTATGGTCTATGTTCATTACGGGAACATAGGCATTCTTGACCATGACTTGCATTCAATGGCAATCCCAGATGTTTTTGTCAAGATAAAGACAAGCTGTTTTTTTGAAAATTTACTGTCCACGTGGACAAGGTACTTCTCAAGTTCTGCTAAGAAGGGAAGTTGAACATTTTAATCTACTTTACATTAACTGTTTGCATTAATATTGTCTATCAGTCATTGTCTTATAGATCTGATGAGTTATCTTTCAATTTTCTTCTGTTCAGAAATGACACATGACTGTTCCTAGTCCCAATTATGATCCTTTTTGATTTTCACTTTATGATCCATCCTGTCTCCTCTCAATGCCTTTCAATCTCCTTTTCTCAATTGCTTTAAACTATTCTAAATATGTCTTTCCCAATTAACCAGCAAGGGGCCAAATTACTCACGGAATGAGTATTGACAGAAGTAAATAGTTGCCTTTTTGATATGCAAGCAGGAACCATTATTTTTATATAATTTCTGGATGATCTGGTGTATTAAGGAAACAGAGTTCACATTTCAGGTCAACGCTTGATGAGGGTCATTAACCTGAAACAATGTCTGTTTCTCTCTTAGTTTCTACTCTCTTCATAAGTTACTATTTATTTTGTAATTTATTGTACTTTTATGTCTTTGCACTGTATGGCTGCGACAAAGCAACAAATTTCATGACATAGAAGTCAGTGATAATAAACCTGATTCTGATTCTATTTTCACAGATGCTGTTGGACCTGTTGAGTGTTCTGTGTTTTTATTTCAGATTTCTAGCATTTGCACCTTTTTGCTTTTCTGTCCGTAGGAACTTTGATTATCAAGCTAAGTAGTCACAGTGCAAGAGTACAATCCACAGCTTCTGTGAAACAGATGTAGGGGCAGCTAAAATGTGTAAACTGGCCTTTGAGGTTGGGCATAAGGATTCAATAAAGCCTCTGATGTCTGAAGGGTGAAGAGTTTCAAGGAAAGTCAACAAATATGGTGTCACACAAAAAGAGATGATCGAAGGACATTTGTAAGATATTGTCAGATTTAAAGAAAATTTTCAAAAGAAATGAGAATCTCAAAATAAATGTTGCCTGGAGTGCTCATTAGAGCATAAGAGAGTGCATTTAGGAACTAAGAGGAAGATTTTTCTTCCTCCCTACCCATGATGAGACTCCAGGAGAAAACAAGTAAAATCCTTCTGAATCTGAAAAAAAAGTAAATCCCCAATTATTAAAAATTATAGCCAGAAGTCTGTAGCATAGTCACAATAACATGTGTTATCATTATAGAGATCAGTGAGGTTGGTGAGCAACTGGATTTAATGCTCCTGAATATAGAATGGAAGTAGGTTGTGTTTTATTCTGTTAAAATGGCCTTAAGACTATTGTTGTATTTTTTACTCTGGTTGAACCATTCAAAAGTTTCAATACAAAATTCATAACCAGACCCACGATACAGTTAGGTACTTGCAGAGAATGCAGTATATTTATCACGCTGTCATTCTAGGCAAAAGGAAACAATCATTTTAAAATATCCTGACTAATGTCAGAAACATTAATCAAGTGCTGGTAATTTGAACAGTGGCTATGTTTTCAGGCTATCTTAAGTTCTATTAATAACAAGGCCAATAGTATCAGTCTTGTAGCAAAACCACCAATCAATGCCTAAATAACACATTGTTATGGTACTGAAGAACAACCATCCCCTAGTGATGTCAGATCACCAGACAAGATAGCCTGCTAGTGTCAAATTTAATTGCTTTATGGCTCCTCAGAACATTCCAAACTCCATACAATGTATGTTTATTCTGTATTTTGTAGGAATTTTCTGTAATTTTTTGAGGGGCACAGTAGCGTAGCGGTTAGCGTGACGCTATTACAGTGCCAGCGATTGGGGTTCGATTTCCGTCGCTGTCTGTCAGGAGTTTGTACGTTCTCCCCATGTCTGCATGGGTCTCTTCCGGGTGCTCCGGTTTCCTCCCGCATTCTAAAGACGTACGGGTAGGTTAACATGGGTTTAAAATGGGTGGCACAAACTCGTTGGGTTGGAAGGTCCTGTTACCGTGCTGTGTAAATAAAGTTAAAGTTAAAGTTAAAGTTAAACAGGAGAATCTGTTTGTGTTGAACTGAATTGAACTCTTTTCATTTCTACCTCAAAGTTAATTACCATTTTAGCACAATGAACAAGTCCATCAAATTTGTTTTTGTATTTGATCATGTTTTTTCTGAAATTTGTTTTTTGTTTCATGTAGCAGAGCCTACAACTGGAGTACTTAAGGGAAGATTTCAATGACTGGGTTGGCCTGGAAACCCATCCAAGAATGTTCAAAAGAGGGGGCCTTGCTCTATGATCACAACTTGTGTGGACACAAGCAGGAGGAAGAGGTGGAGGGAGCAGAAGGCAAAGACAAAAACTCTTCCTTGGACTTCGCAGATTGGTAGATGAGGGGAAATGGAATGTGAGACGGTAGGCTAGATACCATCATTTTCTCCAATGAAGGTGCCATTGCTGGACTGTGGTAGCAATTCCAGTTAGTGACAGCATTCTCTCTGTCACACCGTATTGACAATGAACTCTCACCTGTTACCTCTCCCATCCCAAGGTAGTCTGCGCTTTTGGAACTGGTGTGTGCAACCTTCTCCAGAGAAAGAAGCGTAATATGCCTAGCTGATACTGGGAAAGCATGTACTCCATCTAATATGGATGCAAGTTTTCTAACTGGCTGTGTGAGCAGGATATTTTTAAAAATCAAGTGATGGGGATGCATTACGTCTCACAGTCATGCATATTGGGAGATGGATTTGTTGATGCTGTCATTAACTTTGATCACACTTGCAAGGTCATTGCAAGCACTCCATCCATGTTCTGGGTGTTGACCTTAACTGTGGATGCTTCCACTTGTTATCCCACTAGCAGCCTTGAAGAATGTCTTGAACCCAGAACATTCACCAAACAACTCTTCCTTTTTCTTCATCCTATTCACCAAGACACCCTGAGCTACCAAAAGGTCTCATCACTGACCTATTGCTGAACTACAACAGGGTCCTATTACTGATCTGTTTCAGCAGGTTTTCCCATCACTACTAGCAAGAGTTGGAGGCAAACAGCAGCTCCCCTTTAATAGATGTAGTTATGGCTTCAATCAGCACTAACTAGCTTCAGGTGCTGGACAATTACTAAATTAGACCCAGTAGATAAACATTAGTGCAATATACAAAACATTGTTGGTTGAGCTCCACAAGCAGCAAACTGAAGAGTGAAGACAAATTTTATCTCAATCTTGCAGCAATATTTCCACCCACATTTTTCACCTATTTCTCCTCCAAGTTCCTTGAGTTATTTTTACAGAAAAGAATGACTTGCATTTATATGTGGTTCTTTTGATGGATTTTACAATTGAAGATGTAAGCCTAGTATATGTAGAAGGGCTCCTCTGTAAAACTGGAAAATGCATCTGTTATTTATTTTGTCAATGAGCCCTATCTACTAATTATTTCCATACCCTATGTTTAAATGCTGCTAAATATGAATTTACAGTTAATAAACAATTATTGGTTCATGACTTTGTTGTCTGACTTCTTGTTTGATAATTGGCAAGAAAGGATGTATTTGTTCATTTGCTACCTTGTGCTTAACAAGCAGGATAAATTTTATATAACCAAAACTAGATAAATTATGACAATTCAGTTAGTCTGATTTAGACATTATTAATTCCTAATTAATTGACTGGTTGATAAGCTTTAGATGATTAGTAAATGAGGAGTTAAAATGATAGGTTAAGGATTTGTCTGATGCATTGTAGCAGGTTTCTGGCTTATCTTATGGTCTGATGTGCAGTGGACCATAGTGGCAGGCAACAGTAGCTATTTCCATTTATAGAGGCTTACAAAATCTGTAGTATTTCTCTTAACTTGTATCAACATATTCCTGGATACTTTCCAATCTTCAGCTAAATGTAAAATGCTGTAAACACCAGAGACTGCAGATGCTGGAATCTAGAGCAAAATATGAGCTGTTGGAGGAACTCAGCGGGTCAGGCAGCATTTGTGGAGGGAAATGGACAGTTGTCATTTCGGACTGAAAGAGTAGAGGGGAGAGAGCCAGATAGCTTCTTTATCTGGTTATCTCCTCTCTATTCTTGCAGTCCAGATGAAGAGTCTTGACACGAAATGTTGACTATTTATTTCACTTCACAGATGCTGCCTGAACCACTGAGTTCCTCCAGCAGCTCAGTTTTTGTAAAATACTGTAGATGCTGGAATTATGAAATAAAATAGAAAGTGCTTGGAATGCTCAGCAGGTCAGGCAGCAGCTATATTTCTCTCTCCACTGCTGCTTCCTTGACTTCTTAAGTAATCCCAGATTTATTTTGCTTTATCCCAAATTTCAGCCCCCTTTTTTCTCATCGTTATTTATGTACTGTGTGTTTTTATTTCCATTTTAATTACCCCACTCCTCATTTTTTTAGCTTATGTGTATTATTCTCAGTCATTTTTATTGTACCTAAAATATAGTGAAAATCAGAAAGAAACTGCAGATGTTCGAAATCTAAAATAAAAATATACAGTAAGTGCTGGTGAACTCAACTGATCAGGCCATTTCTGTGGGAAGAGACAAAAGAAGTGTCTCATTTTCAGTTCTGACGAAGGGTCTCTGACCAGAAATGTTGACTCTCTCTTCCTGCATATATAGCCTGACCTGCTGAGTATTTCCAGCACTTTTTTGTTTGGTTTATTCTGTGCCTAGTTTGACCATGCATCTTTATGAGCATTAGGCGAGCACTGGAAGAGAAGGCTTCTGAATTGTGTTTTAATTCATTCATCAGTTCTTTGAGATAAGATATTCTGAAGTCAAATATTTTTGTTCTATTATTGATGTCAACTGCCAGCTAATCTTCTAGAGCATAGGTTCATCAGAGCTGATGTTATGAATGATCACTCACCAGACACACAGTTCAGGAAATGCCTGTGATTTAATGTGAGAAGTTAAGCTGTGAATGCAATTGCATTAAATCATTCCTGGTGTTGTTCTAGTGAATATTTGCAGTGCTTTTCCATTTCTCTTATATCTTCCCTGCAATGGGGTGCCCAAACTGCATGCAGTATCCCAACCATGCTGCATGCTTAACCAACATCTTGCAAAGATTTAACATCACTATTTTTCCTTTATGGATTCATGTTTATATAAATAGTAGAATTGAATCCAGTTTTTCTTTTCTCACAGTTTTAGCATTTGTGAATCCACCTGGACTTTTCTGTTCCTCTCCTCTCCAGGGGTAACCAGATGAAAGTGTAAAACCAAGGTTATAGGTTTAAGGTGAGAGGGGAAAAATTTAATAGGAGTTTGAAGGGCAACTTTTTTACACAGTGGGTGGTACATATGTGAAATGAGCTGCCAGAGGAAGTGGTTGAGGCAGGTCCAATAACAACTTTTAAAAGACAGTTGGACAGGTACCTGGATAGGAAAGGTTTAGAAGGTTATGGGCCAAATGCTGGCAAATTGGAGCAGCTTGGATGGGGCATCTTGGTCGACATGGACCAGTTGAGCTGAAGGGCCTGTTTCCAAGCTGTATGACTCTAAGCAATATCAGATCAGATAATCATCATACACTTATCGTGATTTCTGAGGCAAAGTTTGCTTCATTTATTTTCTGTGCTTTCAAATGAAAGTCATTTTTTCCAAAATGCTACTTCATTCATGTTTCAGGTCTCCAACACTTTAAATTCAAGCACATAGTTGTCATCAAAAGGGCAAATCTAATGGTCGTGGCCAAACAAAAAAATTGGAACTGTTGTGCTCTTCTGACCCTTCATGCAGTTAGAGAGGGGAATTGTTCCAATGACATTAGCCAACCAGATCATACTATTCATTTAACTTTGTATACTGTGACCACTGGGGACACAGTGGGGTAGCATTGCTCATTATAAATGTAATTGTTTGCTTTGACTATGTTGAAGAGCAGATCTGGAAAACTGGCAATGTTGGGAAGGATCTCCCTTCCATGATCACACTGTTGCAGGAGAGCAAACCAACTAATTTTTGGGACTGAAACCAATATATACAGCAAGAACCACAGGAGGTGCCTGTTTTCCATGTCTACAGGAGAAATTCTAATGTTTGAGGAAGCATGTCAAAATACGCTTCACACCTGATATTCAGCCAATAAGTATGCATGGGAAGAGCAGAAGAAGCACAGACACAGCTATTTACACCTGTCCAAATGTTTCAGGTTAAATTTGTGACTGGCACTTAAAGATGCATCTGGTATTACACATCATGGTGGTACATAACACTACCAGCACAAAGTGCTACCTGAAGAACATTGCAGGCCATTTTGCATAAGGTTGGCATATATAATAGGCACAGGGGTAGTACCTTTCCAAATATACAAGCTGTTTATTAGTCTTTAAAGGAGAGATCTGCCTAGCTTTAGAGAACTCAATACTGTCTGCTTCCAAATAATTACCTCAACAAGAGAAAGCAACCTTTCAAATCGTAAGAGGTTAATGAAAATGAGAGAGTAGACTGTGGAGTATTTGATGGCTTGCTGGATATTGCCACATAGACAGAAGTACTTTCTCAATCCTTTCTTAAGGAGAGAATAGCAAAATAAAGAGGCTAGCTTGATGAAGATTGCCTCCAAAGCAGGAGTAAGAGACCAGAACAAATGAAGTAGAGAATTATGATGGGGATAGGACAGACAATAGATAGGATGGGATAAAGTCATAAATGGCCTTAAGTATGTGAAGAAGTATTTGAGACAGTGGTGTTGCTAGGGTAGGCCTTTCACTAGATGGTGAGATGCATTGAGTAGAGCTAATGTTCAGAAAGGATGAAGAATGGGGGATTGCCCAGAAGGGCATTGGAACACTTGTGTCTGATTTCAATGGAAATGAATATCAAAGGGGATGTAAAGGGGCTTGTCATTTTGTTGCTGCCTGTATTACAAGTATGCATAGCCATTTACTGCATTGTGTAGTTAATTGCTCAGGGAACACTCAAGGTCCTCCCTATCTAAGGGATAAAGTGCTCAGGACAGGCTTATCTCTTATGACTGCCACCCTTCACTGAAGCTGCCCTATTTTCTTGAATATAATCTTATGTTTGCAATTACTCATGTGGTAAACTACCAGTGCACTGAGAGGATTAAGCTCCCAAACAGGCCATGAGGAAAATAAACTTAATGAGACCACCAACCTAGACAGTTCTTGTGTACCTCCTCACAGCTGGGGTTACCAATAGAAATAGATTTTCTATTCAGCACATCAACCTGAGACCACTGAATGATACCGGAGAATAAAAATTAAGATGAAGTAAAAGAGACACAAAAGACTGCAGATGCTGGAACCTGGAGTAGAAAGCAAACTGCTGGAGGAACAGTAGGTCAAGCAGCATCTGTGGAGGCAAAGGCTTGGTCAACATTTTGGGCCGAAATATCAACCATCCCTTTGTCTCCACGAACGTTGTTTGACCCACTGAGTTCCTCCAACAGTTTGTTAAGAAAAATCAATATTCTTTCCCTATAAAGGTATGGTATTATACAGCACATTATGTACAGTCTCTGCCATCTTGAGGTGTACAGGACTTAGAATTAGTGCAAAAATCTCTAAACAAGGTCTTGCCAATCCATTTCAACTGTGTATTGTTTTACCTCATGTATTACGAAAAAATCTTTATTTAGAGAAAAAAGGTAATGGTTTAACTGAAGTGAAGTCTATGAATGAATTGTCACAATCAACAGATGACATAGGTGAGTAGATTACATAGGTGGAAAACCAGTAATGATGTTTGTAATTAAAAACAATGGAGGAATGATGTTAAAGGATGAAAATTACAGGCTTATTCTCATCCCTTTTCTGATATGTGAACATGAAAATTACAGGGTTATTTTTAAAACACACATACACAAGAGGAATGTTTAGTGTGCTTTACAAATTGTAGATTTATCTTGGTTGCTTTCCTCAGTGAACCTTGCTTGCAAGGAGTAGTTTATTCATTTACAGTTGATATTTTCTACCTTATTATAATCTTGAAGGTGAGGATTATTCGTGATGGAAAATAAAACATCTTTGCATATCAATCTTCAGCAAGAGCGTCAGATGCCTCAAGCCCTTTTTAGTACTCTTCATTCTACGTTAAATACTTCCTTGGATTCAATGGCAAAGAGTCAGTGCAGTACATAATTGTTATTGCACAGAAGGAAGCCATTCTGTTCAGTAAATCTGCTGGCATTGCCAGATTTGCTGGACAGAACGCAAATCTAGTGCAGTGTCCGATCAGTCATACTTTCCTACCCTTTCAATGGTTTTGAAGGCACTGATTGATTCCTTCTCCATCACCCCTACAGGCAGGGAATTCTAGATCACAGCTATTCCCTGAGTAATAAAGCTTTTCCTCACATCCCTCTTCCATTGAAATGTCCAACTTGTATCTCCTGATCCTTGAACCATCTGGGAATGGTTTCCCTCCAGTTACCCTGTCTAAACTAGGCATGATCTTGTACACCTCCAGCAAATCCACTCTCAACCATTTTGGGGATGTGAGGTTCATTTGAAGAAGTACATTGGAACAATGCTAGAATCCACTTATAACAGAACATTTGGAAAGTCATAATTTGGTAAATTGGTTTATTATTGTTATGTGTACCGAGGTATAGTGAAAAACTTTGTTTTGTATGCCATCCATACAGATCATTTCATCACATCAGTGCATTGAGGTAGTACAAGGGAAAACAATAACAGAATGCAGAATAAAGTGTTACAGTTATAGAGAAAGTGTAGTACAGGCTGACAATAAGGTGCAATGCCATAACAAAGTAGATTTGATCAAGCAGAGTCAACATAGCTTCATGAGGGAAGAATTATGTCTGATAAGTCTAACAGAATCCTTGGGGGAATCATCAAGAGTGGATAGAGGAGAATTAGTCGATGTAAAATAGTTGGACTTTCAAGGTGTCAGTCAAAACGTAAGAGCTAATATTTTAGCACAGATAGACGACTGGCTAAATATCAGGAAGCAGAATATAGGAATAAGAGAGTTATTTTCCGGTTTGCAACCTGTAACCAATGAAATGCCATCAGAATCTGTCCTGGATTTATAAATTATAATATGTATTAGTGATTAAGAGGAAGAACATGCTGTCCTGTAGCCATATTTGTGGATGATACAAAAGTAGGTGAGAAGGCAGGCTGTGAGAAGGATACGAAGAGTTTGCAGAGCTATGTTGATAGGTTAAGGGAATGAGCAAAGGTCTGGTGAATGTGGGAAAATGTGAGGTTGTTCAAGCTTGAAGGAAGAATGATGAAACATGGAAAAAGGCTGCAAGAAAGTGCAGCACCAAGGTCCTTATTACACAAAACACAGAATGTTACCACACAGGAGAGAGGGTAATCGGGAAGGTGAATGAAATGCTGGATTTTATTTCAAGAGGAGTATAAATGTAAGGAAGTCTTACTGCAACTGTACAAGGCACTAGTGAGGCCATTTCTAGAGTATAGTGAGTAGTTTTGGTCCACTCAGTTAAGGAAAGATATGTTATCATTGGAGGTTATCTGTGAAGGTTCACTAGGATGAACCTAGGTACAGAGGGATTGCCTTATGAAGAATGGTGGAACAGATTGCTTCTGTACTCATTGAGGTTAGAAGAATGAAAGGTGATCTCATTGAAACACATAAGATTCTGAGGAGATTAACAGGGTGAATACTGAAGGATGTTTACCTTCATGGATAGTCTAGAACTGGACAGCAGAGACTGAGTGAGTATAACAGGCTGTGTATTTAAGGCTGAGATGAGGAAGTATTTCTTCTCTCAAAGAGCTGTGAGTCTTTAAAGTTCCTTGCCCCAGAATATTGTGAATGCTAAATCCCTGTATGTGTTCATAGCTGAGAGAGAATATTAATCAGTAATAGAATCAGGGGTGTGGATGGAGGATCTGAAAGTAGACTTGAGGAAAGCTAGACACACGAGACTGCAGATACTGGAAATCTGGAGCAAATAAAAACAAATTGCTGGACAAACTCAGCGGGTCAGGCAGGGAAATGGACAGTCAACATTTCAGGTCAGTCCAGATGAAGGGTCTCGACTTGAAAAATAGACTGCCATTCCCCTTCACAGATGCTGCCTGACCTGCTGAGTTCCTCCAACAGTTTGTTTTCTGCTTGAGGAAATCTGGAACAGCCATGATCTTATTGAATGGCAGAGCAGGCTCGAGAGGCCCAATGGTACTCCTGTTCATAGTTCTTGTGGTTTTAGGTCTTAGGTTACATCAGTCTCCATTTATGAATATAAACCTTTCAATAACATTGGGTCAGCCTAATCACTGAATCAGAGCTTTGAAGCCTAAACCCATGCATAAAGAAGCATTGACTGGTCAGCATGATTATTTTGGTCCTAATGGTATATAAAACTATGAAAGGAATCAAACTGCATGAAACTCCACTAATTCTAACCACTTATCCATTTCTAACAACTTGTGACCTTGTTTAAATTTATTTGCAAAAATCAGTGAACTATTTGCTTATTTGGTGGATAGACAATTAATGTTGTGTTGTCAATGTCATATAAAATGCATATGGCAAACACACAGCAATGTAGCTGAGGTATAAAAACAGATCTGAAAATGAACACATTTATCAAAGAAACAGATGTATTAAAATTTCATCCAACATTTTCTGCTCTGCAAGGTTAAAGGCACCATAGAATTAGTCAATTTCCAAAATAGCTGTAACTGCACAAGAATGTGGTTTGCAATAGCTTGCTGTTATTTCCATGACTGGAAATAAATTTAATGTCTTGTAAAGGGTAACACAACCAATCTCGATGCCAAGTTTCCAGGAATAATCCTGTTTTTTTCAATATATTTCAACTAATTCTCACAAGTCACAGATCCTCAGGAGGATAGAACTTGTGAAAGCCAGAGAATCACCAGCATTGGCTTCTCTTCCCACACTCACAGATTATCTTGAATTAATCTTGGTCCCTTCCTTTCTCTTATCTGTAGGCTGTTCTTGGCAACGTCATCCAGAAACACAGTGTCAGATTCCATTTGTATTCCTATGGCACCAATTTTATGTTATCATCATCTCTGTTGAATATCCTACTGTCTCTAAACTTTCAAACTGCTTGTCTGATATCCAATACAGAATAAGCAAAAGCTTCCTCCAAATGAAAGTTGGAAAAATCAAAGCCATTGTATTCAAACCTTGTCACAAGAAATTCATTTATACGACACATGGTGTTAACAAATTTTGCATATTTCTGGATGACTTAACACCAATCATTTAAAAGGATGGAACATTTTCCACATACTCTTGTGCTGCTTTCCTGATGTCCATCTTAGCCAATAGATTTTAATAGACAAAATTTGTTTTTGTTGAGGATTTCAACCCCATTGAACTGAATGATGATTGTTGGTGCCAGAGTCTTCCCCCAGAGCCAGGGGACCTGAATAAGCTTCTGAAGAAGATGACCCATCATTGTGCAGAGAGCACTCATGCAAGGGAAGTATCTGTTAAGGGCATGAGTAACCTCAATGAGTACCTGAACCTTTAAGAGTCTTGCAATAATAGCTGAATTCCCCTTGCAGCCGGGAATACGAAAATTACATTTAACAAAACAGGAAGGATCCGCACTTTTCCAAGAGGGTTCTCATGACTTCTGCACTGCAGCAGTTAAGCAGCAATGTGTCATATGTCTGCATGGTAATGAGGCCTGGCATGTGAATGCAAAAGGAAAGATTGAAACATTCACCCACCATGTTCAGCCAAAAGGTCTAAGTGAATGATGCATTCTGGCTTCCTCCTGACACCCCTATCATTATAAAAGCCAGTCGTCAGTCAATTTGATTCACTCCATGTGAGATTAAGAAATGGTTGAGAGCACTGGATACCGCAAACACTGTGGGACCACACAAAATCCCAGCTGTAGTACTGAAGATTTGCTCTCCAGAATGAGTTGCACTTCCAGCTGAACTATTCCAGTCTAAATACTACATTGGCATCTATCTAACAGTGTGGAAGATTGCCCAGGTATGCTCTATCTACAAAAGCCAGAACAAACCTAATCTGGCAAATTATTGTCCTGTCAATCTACTCTCAACCATTATTAAATTGAAAGAAGATGTTGGTGACAATGTTATCTTGTGGCATTTATGGTCTGGCATCAAGGAGGTCCGGTGAAATTGAAGTCATATGGGGAAATCTCTCCAATGGTCAGAATCATACCTTATACAAAGAAAGATGTGGTTATTGTTGAAAGTCAATCATCCCAGCCCCAGAATATCTCTGCAGGAGTTCTGAAGGGCAGTTGGCTAGTCCCAACCATCTTCAGATACGTCATTACTGACCTTCCTTCCATTGTAAAACAAAAAATAGGGATGTTCACTGATGATTATGACAATGTTCAGTTCTATTCTCAACTCCTCAACAAATGGAGCAACAGTACCAAAGCAGCATTCTGGCCTGGGCTGATAAATTGCAAGTAACGTCATGCCACAAAAGTGGCAGAAAATGAAAATCGCCAGCAGTCCACCTTTGATATTTAATGTCATTACCATTGTCACGTATCTCAGTCTCAACATCTTGGGAGTGACCATGGAGCAGAAACTCAGGTGCACCACTCAAGTTCTGATGAATGGTCTTTGACCTCAATCATTAACTGTTTCTCCATCCACAGATGTTGCCTGACTTACTCAGTTTTTCCAGCATTTTCCATTTTTATTTCAGATTTCCAGCATTTACAGTATTATTTTTGATTTTTCAACCACATAAATGCGAAGACAACATGAATTAGCCTGAGGATAGCTATCCTGTGGCAGGTGACTCACCTCCAGACACTCCAAAGACTTTTTCACCATCCACTAGGCAGGTCAGGAAGGTAATGAAATACTCCCCACTTGCCCAGATGTGTAGAACTGCAACAGTTCTCAAGAAGCTCAATACCATCCAAAAAAAAAGCAGGCTGCTTAATTGGCACTTCTTCAACAACCCCAAACATTCACTCTCTTGATCACCAGTACATAATTGCTGCAGAATGTACTGTTTACAAAACGCACTGCAGTTACTTGCCCAGGCTGCTCTGACAGCACCTCCCAAGAGAAGCAGATAAGTGGGAATACCACATGTCCATGTGCCCCTCCAAGTCAAATGTCATTCTGACTTGGAAATGTACCACCAGTTGTTCATCGGTACTGGGTCTAAATCCATGAACTCCCCACCAAGGGCACCAGAAAGACTCCGGTAGTTCAAGAAGGTGGCTCACCATCACCTTCTCAAGGACATTTAGCTACGGGCAATAAATGATAGCCTTCCTAGCAATACTCAATTCCTGAAAAAAGAATTTTGATATGTCTCAGTAGAGGAGGCTTGCAAAGATCCTGAGGCAAGATTTCTGAAGGAGAGGGGTGACCCTGACTTTGACCCTGAGAAGTAGCACTGACATCTGTGTTTGGAATCTCAAGTAGTAACTGAACACAGTTTTGTAGGTCAAAGTCAAAGTCACCCTCTCTTAAAAACATTGCCTCATGATCTTTGCAGGGTGTCTCTTTAAGATCTGGGGCATACAAAACTTCACTGCTCACTGCTACATTGCAGAAATCAAGCAAAACTCCACCAGCAAAAAGAAAAGCTCGCAGTCTTTGATAAATACAACCTTTGTATTCATAGCTGCTCAGGGAATTTGGCAACATTGCAAGACTCACAAAAGTACAGACATTCATAGAAGGTGCTCATGCCCGTTTTTATATCTGCCATGTCCCTTTTTCACAAGGAAGGTTCCTCTTGTACAGACTTCATTGGAAGCCTAGCCAGGTGCTTCTGTTCCCTCCCAGGGAGGACTCTGCCAGTGTACCCCCACCATTGTACTCATTCTTTGCCACCACCCCAGGAGCTGGAAGAGCACCAGTTATACTGTTGAGTCACCCTTTGTGAATTATTTCCTGAGGTCATGTGAGAAAAGATGCTTCGAATACAGGAAATTTTATCCTGAAGTTCCAAAGTCATACAGCAGGGCAACAGTTCCTTCAGTGCATTGAGTCCACACCAAATGCTCACTTACACTTATTCCATTTTATTCTACCCACATTACCATCAACTCCCCTCTCCCTTCCTTGGGATATGAGAGGAAACCAGAGAATCTGGAGGAAGCCAATGTGGTCACAGAGAGAATGTACAAACTGTACTGGAGGTTAGGATTGAACCTGGGTCTCTGGAGCTTTGAGGCAGCAGCTCCAGTAACTGTGCCACAGTGCCATGGTTAAAGGAGTTATATAAATGGGAATTGTTATCAGTTTTGATGGTTGAATTGAACTCTAGCTTCAAAGCTAAATAGTTGTAGGCACAAAGTGACATTACAGAATCTCAACAACTTTTCTGATAGGTGGAATAAAGTATGATGCAAATAGAAATCATTATTTTCCCCAACCATATCTTGAAGATTCAAGTTTTCTTGACATCCAAAAATAATGGCTCATTTGCACTAAGTTGTGAGCTTCCTTTATATTAACTTTGTGCTCACTAAAAGATGTACGCACCACTGGGAAGGTTAGAGTATTTTGGTTCCAAAGTGAACTCAACACCATTCCCTTTCACGAAAATTTCACTACATATAGGTCAGTGATAATAAACCTGATTCTGATTCTGATTCTAATTGCCCTTGACAGCATGGTGTTGAGTTGTCTTTTTGATCTGCAGCATTGCGGGTGATGAAGGCATATAAAACACAATAAATTGGAGCAAGTGTATAAGGCATGGCTACTCGAACAATCTGTGCCATTTGACAAATCACAACTGATTTTCTATCTCATCCTCTATTCTGACCAATCCTCATACTCTCTTGATACCCTTAGTGTTCAAAGGTCTGTCCAACTCTGCTCAGAATATCTTCAACAACTGAGCCTCTGCTGCTATAGCCTAGTGAATTCCAGATTTATGTCTGTATAAAGATGAATCTCCTTATTTCAGCCCTAATGGCTATTTTTTATATTCACTTACGGGGGTCTGCCATCATTGAAGTGGAGCATCCTCTGCACATTGGTTGGTTAACTTTCCACTATCATTCATGACTAGAAGTGTTGGAATGGTGCAGATTTGATTTGATCAGTTATTTGTGGGATTGTTTAGCCTTCTCAATGGTACTTATCTCTCTTAAGCTGTAGGTTCACTTGTGAGTATGATTGGTACTGCTCCCAACGTACTCTTCTACACTCCCTGTTGAACCAGGGCTGTTTCCTTATTTTGATGGTATTGCTAGAGTGAGGGATGTACTGGACCCTAAGGATTGTGGAGGAATGCAATTCTACTTTAACCCTCTTATATACTTAGCTTTGAGCTGCTGCAACTGGGTATGCAGGGGTCTGTGAGACTGTGACTGTGCATAGTTTATAACCCACAGTTACATGTGAGTTTGTCTCAGATGGTTAACCTCCTATACCTAAGTTTGAAAGATCCAGTTTTACCCCTTACTCTCAAATCTGCATGCCTCATCATTATACATTCTTGGTCATTTATTCAACGGTGCTCTCAGGTCTAATCTAGGACATTCTGGACCTGGCGCATTTGTGTTTCTCAAATATCACTTCAAATTTTCAGTCAAGGTCAAATCAGGATATGTATTGCAATAATTCAAATAGACTCAGCACAGGCGAGCAACATCAAGGAGAACTTTAGCCACTGGTCTGCCAATGGATTGTCTGTGAATGTGCACGTATAATGGTAAATTAGATAAAATCAAATTCATCAAACAATAAAATGGTGCCTTCTTCATTTGTCAAAAAGTCAGAAGCACCACTATGGCACCAAATGAATGATTTTTTTTGTTTTTTGTGATTCCAGAAATATAGTGGGTGTTTTGCCAATAATCTTCTGTGATTCTGACTATTTTTCCATATAGACAGGAAATCGTCCTTTTGGTACCATAGGAAGGGGCTGCCATTCCCCAATATCATGACTATTGGTCCATGATCAACTGGATAGATCAAATTAAGTTTTTAGGTCTCGGCATCTTTGGACTTCTCCCAGTATTCAGAAAAGTCTATCCATTTTCCAGCAACAAATAAAAAAGCTTGGCTCAGCAAATAAATTTCACTCATCTCTTTCCTATTTCAACCTTACATCTGTGGTTTAGACAAAGGTGTTCAGTTGTACATAGCCATAGACAAAATGGGAATGACTGGTGTTTCTACTTCATTGAATGCTGACAGTTGACAGTGAAAGACATATTGAATTGAAGCAAATAATTTGTGTGTAACTGCATTAATCTGGTGAAGTTATCTTGCTGAAGTTTCTTTTGTAAGTTTTGTTTCTTCTGCTCTTCAGATATTTATTGGCTGATGTGCTGTTGTCAATTAAGACTCTGAACTTACAGAATTAGAAATAAAAAAATGCAGAAAGTAAGATTTTGCTCTGCGAGAACTTTGTATTTTTTGTTACAAGACTAATGAGCTTGTTTGTGTTGGCTATTTGACATACCACGGGATGTGGTAGTTCTCTGTCTATGGCTTGGCAGCAGTGGTGACGACAACCTGAGACCTGTTCTGTACCATTACTCCCCACAAGGGAACACAGACCAGATTATAGACTAAAAACTCTGGTGGCAGGCTCTGTTTGCACTGTATCTGTATCCTACTTGCATTATATTCAACTGGAATGGGTGGAATTTAGGCAAACATCAGTTATATGAGCTGGAAAATATTGGAAGGTTACTGTGACTTGCCAAACAAAAGAAACTTTTGAAGGTTCTTATGTGAGGACACCCAAATCTCCATGAACACCAAAATTCAAAATCTATTTAAAAATTTTCAGATATTCATTTAAAAAATATTCATTTAAAAATAGCCTCACATTTGCCCACATTATGTTCCAACTATCACATAGAAACATAGAAAATAGAAGTAAGTCATTCAGCCCCTTGAGTCTACTCCATCATTGAACACAGTCATGGCTGATCAATCAGTTCTGTATAAACAATCTGTTGGAGGAACTCAGCGGGTCGAGCAGCAACTGTGGGGGGTGGGATTGTTGCCAATTCAGGTCAAAACTCTGCATCAGGGCTGAGAGTAGATAGGGGAAATAAGGAGGTGAGGGGGAGTGGTGAGACAGGAGCCCAAGGTGATTGGTGGTCTGAAGAGGGGTGAAGGATGACCGGCAGATAGAGCCAGGTGGGGGGAGGGGAGTGTAAAGGTTGAGACAGTTGCTGGAGGATGTTAAACAGGAACACAAAGGCTACCAGTGCTGGAATCTTATGTAAGGTAATGGGAAACATTAGGGGAGAGGTGAAGGGCAGACGGAACCAGATGGAAGAGGGTGGGGAATCCAGTGGTAGTAGGTGAATCGAGAAAGGGAGTAGAGATAGCCCAGGAAATTATAGACTGGTGGGTCTTACTTCAGTGGTTGGTAATTTGATAGAGAAGATCCTGAGAGGCAGGATTTATGAACATTTGGAGAGGTATCATATGATTAGGAATAGTCAGCATGGCTTTGTCAAGGGCAGGTCCTACCTTACAAGCCTGATTGAATTTTTGAGGATGTGACTAAATGTGGAATGGGCTGCCGGCAACGGTGGTGGAGGCGGATGTGATAGGGTCTTTTAAGAGACTTTTGGATAGGTACATGGAGCTGAGAAAAATAGAGGGCTATGGGTAAGCCTAATAATTTCTAAGGTAGGGACACGTTCGGCACAGCTTTCTGGGCCCAAGGGCCTGAATTGTGCTGTGAAAAAAAAGAAAGATAGAACTGGGAAGGGGTAGGGGGTGAAAATGGGTAATGAGGGGTTGGAGGAGGGGTTTGGGAAAGGGGACAAAATAGGAGGACCGGAGGTTAATCAGAAGGAGATGTAGGGAGGGGGGTCGGGGGGACACAGGAGGTATGGGTTGCCTGAAATTGGAAAATTCAATGTTCATACCATTGGATTGTAAATCACCCAGGTGGAATATGAGGTGTTGCTCCTTCAACTTGTGTATTCATGGCTTTTCCCTTAACCCCTTTGGCATCAAGATATCTACTGCCAATTTGAATACATTTAATGACATATCTTGAGGCTTTAACCCCTAGTTCTGGAAATTCCAGCCATTGGGAACATCGTCCCTGCATCTATTCTATCTTGCCCTTTTGGAATTTTATAGGTTTCAATGAGATCCCTCCCATTCTTCAATACACATGAATATTGGCCTAACTGACTTAATCTCTCCTCATGCATCAGTTCTACCATTCCAGACATTAGTTCACTAACCTAGCCTGTCTATATCACTTTTTGATGCTCTGTATCCTCCTCATAACTTACTGTCTTGCCTCTTTCTCACCCAACATGTTCCTGCAAGCTTTATCTGTCCTAGTTCAAGTCTAATTATGCCAATGACTCCTAATTAATCTAATCCCCCTTCCTCGCACATTGACCATATCCCTCTCTTCTCTGTATATTCATTTGCCTATCTAAGAGTTTCTGTGTTCACAGAAAAACATTTTTTTTGTTGCTATTTTTAAGAAAGACCGAAAATAAAACTTGAATCCAATTCAAAAGAATATTTCTCCCATTTATCTTGATTGTTCTTGTTCCAAATGAAATGAGTTTGACAATTTCAACTTTGTTTCTATTAAGTTGTGTCTTACAGCTCAGAACTGCTGAGACTTTGTTAATATTTGCCAATAAGCACTCAAATTCATTCAGTGTTACCAGGGATGACCCAGTACGTGGCACAGATGGTGCATCTTTGAAATATATGGGAAAATGAGGGAGTCATACTCAGAAGAAGCAGCAAATTGTCTATCTCGTGGCCCTATTGAATCTAGTTCCTAAAGAGGGAGGGAGATTTGACTTCAATGGAATTAAAAAGCAAGGGGAGTGTGATTTGGCTACCAATTCACTCTCTTCCAATCTTTTCTAATCAGAAAATTGGGGTTTAAATCCCATCTCAGGGAGTTGAGCACAAACTCTCATGGCCTACTGAGAGAATGTTCCACTGTCAGAAATGCCATCTTGCAGATGAGTTATTAAACCTAAGCTATGAATAATATTTCAGATGAGCATAAAGATCCCATGGCATCAAATAGGAAGAGGAGCAGAGGAGTGTCCAAGGTCCTGGGCAATACTTTTTCCTTGATAAACAACACTAAACCAGATCATTCAGTCATTATTATATTGCTGTTTCTGAGATTTTGGTATATGTGAGTAGGTTCCTGCTTTTCCCACATTGTAGCCGTGTGTACAGTTCATATGCACTTCATTGACTGTAGAATGCTTTGAGATGACTTTAAGCAATGAAAGTGCTATAGAAATGTAAGTATTTTATTCCTTACAATATTTATTTCCTATCACATCGATAGAATCTGCTCACATTATAATATTCTTGGCTAGTCTATTGATCTCTGGTTAAAGTCCTTAAATAAAACACAGGGAGGAATTTTAGCTTAACTGTATATAATGGTTGGGTGGGAATAGAATCAGTCAGGAAACACGTACCCTTGTTTGGGGAAAAGTGGAAGAGGAGAGTCACAAGAATTGCACTCATCTCAAACAAGCATGGAAGGGGCAATAAACATTTTCTTCTGAATATGGTGACCCTCTAATTAGCCCGCTTATTGAAGAAAGAATTCACCATCATTCTTTAAAAACAAATTATCTTAAGGAATTATCACTGTTGTCCATATTAGCCCCTCCAGTACATTTCTGTTGAGTTAGCAAATATTTTACTTTAAACAGCTTGCTGCTGATATTATAAGATGTGGTTCAGCAGTGCAGCTGAAACCAATATGAGCTAAAGTTTAGTTTCTACCATCATTTTCTTTTGGGTCTTAATTCAAAATTGTATTTATTTTACAATTATTTAATAAGCACTTCCTCAAATAGGACCAGCCATTCTAATGGTTCTGGATTTCTACACAAATGTTATTTGATGCTGTGGCTACAGAGCTCTGTACAGGACATTCTTGACAAAGATTGGTTCATGCACATCAAAATCAGTTAAAAAGCTTAAGTGTGCAAAGTGCTCATGACTGACTGACATCTTGACACCATGATTATTGCTCTTTAGTGCCACAGACATTTAACACACTGAGAAGCTGAGTTGACATTCTGGAAGCAGAAGCCATTGAGTCTATCAGAGTGGGCTGATCTCCTGAAAGGAGACGGTTACCACGGGACACAGAGAAAAATCTCTTTAAGAAATTTGGGAAGGAATTCGGCTGAAGAAAGGGATTCTTGTAGAAATTTCCTGGAGCTCATGAGAAGAAAAAAAAATCTCCAGGATCCTGACAACACAAGAACAAAAGCTGGAGGAGTAATGGCTTATATGGAGACAGTTCTCCTAGACTAGTTAGATGGAATCTGTAGTAATTGGAAATCCTCCTGTTCTGACATCTGCATAGTTCTCTAGCCTTCCTATTGTTTTCCCTTGTTACAGGCATGAAAGATTGCTGTAATAGGTGATATGGGTAAACAGTGTTCAAGAGAAATGACTTCATATTCTCCTTTCACCCACACAGCAGAGAGTGGACACTGACCGTGCATGTTAATTGCCACATTGCTAATAAACCAGCCATTATGGCTAAAATTTTCAGTAAGACAATTTTGTTTCAGGAAGTCACAAATTTCAAACTATTTTAGATGTTTTGCTTTTGATATTGTAAATTGTTGAATTCAATTAAAATAGCAGTCATGTGCAATTTGGTATAAAGTATGCAGTTTTAATTAGAAACCTGCCTTGTAGCCTGCCAAAAGTATAAGTGCTCAGAGAAGGTACTGCCAATGATCGGTGCCACCTTTACTGAGCTTTCAGTGTGATCAAGGAATGACAGGTTTAGAGCAGGGAGTAGATTTCCCCCTTTGTTGGCCAGTTGTAGCAATTACACTGTGAACTTCATCATCTAAGCAGAGTTGCATTATTAAACAAAAGTTGACTTTGTACAAACTTGATAACAACTTTCCTATGAAGCAATGTATGTTGTTAACCACGTCTACAGTCAACACAGCCAATCAGCTTAGAATTACATTTGCCTTCCCGTTTATGTTTACGAGCTAAGATCTACCTCAATAGATCCATAGCTATCAGATAATAAAAAAACTTACATCTGTAGAGTAAGAGATCATATGTACTTAAGAGATACAACTCTTTACAGTGAATTATTTCTGAAGTCCATCCAATGATGTATTGTAGGACAATGCAGAAAGCAGAAGACAATTCCCACAAATGTTATTGAGGTAAAAATCAGATAATTTAGCCAAATAAATTGGGGGGGGGGGGGTGGTGGTGGGGTAGTTCCCAGCTTTTCTTTGAAGACTATCATGCTATTTTGTTTTACATTTACTCAAGTGTGTGGGGAGGGCCTTAATTTAACACCTCAGTCAAAAGAGAGGACCGGTCACCACTCATCTGTCAGGTTGGATCATGTGTTCAGCTTTCTGGAGCAGACCTTGAATCCTCAAAGGCAACTGCACTGTCACTAAAACATGGCTGTCTCAGTTAACTGCCATGATATGTACACCAATGTACTCAGTAGTGTATAAGCCATTATCAGCAATTATAAAAAGATAGGGCTGGGAATAATGTCCTTTTGGGCAGAACTTAAATTCTAGGTGAGTAATTTGCTAATACAGGTTTGATGCAAATGAAAGGCTTCTCTAAGACTGATTATCCACATTGACACCTTGAAGTACTGAAGCTGACCAGCTAACTACTTATTTCCCTGAGGATAAATTCCTCTGTGGGCAGAACTTAGAGGCAGGGGCCATGGTCTCAGGATGAGGGGATACCCATTTAAGACTGAGATGAGGAGGCATTTCTTCTCTCAAGGAGTTCTGAATTTTTGGATCGTTCAACCTCAGGGGCTGTGGATGCTGAAACATTTATCGCCAAGGCTGATAGGTTTTTGAACTAAAGGGAAATCTAAAATTATGGTTAGTGGGCAGGAAAGTGAGTTGAACATAAAGGTTAGCCATGATCTTGTGCAATGGTGAGGTAGGCTCCACGCTGACTCCTGCCCCTATTTGTTATGCCCCTATTTGTTAAGGGACTCCTGCCCCTTAATCCATCCCATTGTTGTGAACCCTATCAGCTTCCTTCTGCCATTTAATTCGTATGTCATTTCTAAGGTGAATAGTAAACTTTTTACATTAATCTGGGTGTCCCTGGCAAAGCATTTATTACTCAAGCCTATTTGGCCTTGAGAATGTACTGGTGAGTCACCTTTTAATTCACTGGAGTCCTTCTGGTGAAGGTGCTGCTGCAGTCCTGTTGGGAAGGAAGTTCTGGGATTTGGACCCAGCAACGATGAAGGAGCAGTGTTTCCAAGTTGGGATAGTGAGCAACTTGGAGTGGAACCAGTATGTGGTGGTGTTTGATTGCTCCTGTTGTCTTTGTCTTTTTTGGTAGTAGAGATTGTGAACTTGAGGGGTTGCTGTTGGGGTAGTCTGGGCAAGTAAATAGAGCACATTTGGTAAATGATGCATACTATAGTCACTGTGCATTTATGGTAGAAAGTACGAATACTTATGACAGTTGATAGGAAGCCAATCAGGCAGACTGCTGTGTTCTGAATGGTGTCCAACTTTTTGAGAGCTGTTGGTCCTGCACCCATTCAGGAAAGTGGAGACTATTCCATCACAATCTTGATTTGTGTTTTGTAGATGGTGAAAAGGTCTTAGGCTGACAAGAGGTGAGTAACCTGCCACAGTATATCTAGCCTCTGACCTGTCCTAGCATCCATGGTATTTATGTGGTTGGTCCAGTTAAGTTTTTCAGTGGTGACCCATTGTGGGGGCCTCAGCAATGGTAATGTTATTGAATGTCAAGATAGGTGGTTAGATTCTCTTTTATTGGAGATGGTCATTGCCTGGCACCTCTGTGACATGAATGTTCCTCTCCACATGTCAGCCCATGCTTGAATGCTGTTTAGGTCTTGCTATATGCAGGCTGGGCTTCTTCAGTTGCTGAGGGGTTGCAAATTTGATTGAATATTGTTCAATCAACAATGAACATCTCCACTTCTAACATTATGATGGAAGGAAAGTCATTGAATAAATAGCTGAGGATGGTTGGACCAAGGATACTGCCCTAAGGGATTCCTGCAGTGTTGTCCTGGGGTTGGGACGCTTGACCTCTGATAACCACAATTATCTTCCTTTATGCAAGCTATGACTCCAACCACTGGAATGTTTTCCCTTTAATGTCCACTGACTTCAGTTTTACCAAGGCACCTTTGATGACACAAGTGGTCAAATGCTGCCTTGATATCAAAGGCAGTCACTCTCACCACATCTCTGAAATTCAACTATATGGTGCATGTTTCGATAAAGGCCATGATGAGGTCTAGAGTAGAGTGGTCATGATGAAACCCAAACTAGACATTGCTGAGTTGGTTATTAGTGAGTGAGTGCTGCTTGATAACACTGTTAATGACAGCTTCCATCACTTTGCTGATGCTTGGTGAGTAGATTGATTGGACAGTAATCAGCCGGCCTGGATTTGTCCTGATTTTTGTGATCAGGACATACCTGGGCAAACTTTTACATTGGCAGGCAGATACCAAAGCCCCATCTGCTATCCATGATGGACCCAACAGCTCCTGTTGCACTGTTTTGAAAAGCAGCATTGTTATCTGTGATGACCTGAAGCCAAGAAAATCCAGCTTTCAAGTGCCTGAACAAAATTCTTTTGAAATTCTTTTCCAAAATCTTTTATACTTCTTTTTACTAGAGTTATGATAGAATATAGATAAAATGATATCAAACTCTTATCCAGTAGCCTGGACTCTTAAACCACTGGACGTTCTTTAGCTGCCATGGTGGGTTTCAAATCCCACTATGGGTGCCTTTAATCTACTTTTATTGAATTGAATTTAAAAATCCAATCTGGTTCATTAATGAGCTTCAGAAAGGGAAATATGCCATCCTTACCTGGCCTGGCCCACAGTTCCAGAGACCAGACCCACTGGAATGTGGTTGTCTCATAACTGCCATTGAATGGCCAAGTAAGACATTCATTTCAAAGATGGGCAGTAGATGCTGCCCTAGCCAAGAGGACTAAACCCCATGAATGTAAAACCCCCTGATGGCCAACACTTTGTTCCCTTCAGATCTCTTCACTATAGCTTGGTTAGTTATGATGTAGTGAGGCCTGAAATATTAACTTGTTCCTCTCTCTGACAACAATGTCCAAGACTTGCTAAAGTTTTAAAACATGAAATGTTTAAGTTTCAGATTTCAAGCATCTGTGGTATTCCCTAATTCTTGTTAACAACTTTGCATCTTTTCTTTTATTTCCCCCACACCTCTCTTTATAATGACCTGGGATGATGGAATGAGTTGTTGGTGTTGATAATGATTCTTTGCAGGTCTTAATTGCCATCTTAACAGCTTTTTTTTTTAGCAGAATTACGTTTACTGTGTATAAGAGTAATTGTAGCTATATTTAATTCAGCATCATTTAAAGAATTACTATTTCTCACTTCAGGTTTTTTTCCCCCCAAGTCTGTTACCTAAAGCAGTGAACATGGACTTCTTGAGGTATGTGGAAGGAAACAGGGCAGGTTTCCAATTGCGTAGGTGGCAGAGGAGTATAAACTCAATGCCAAGACAAAAGTCTGGACAAGATTTGAGTGAATCTTATCATGAACCAAAATTCATCCATACCTAAGACAGCACTAGCAAAACACTAAACATGTTATTGGAACCCTTCAAAACATGCTCTTACACCTGATTTTTTTTAATAGGAACTCAATATATTCATTTCTGAAAAGAATACTACTTGAAATATTACTTCTTTTTAACTTAGAGCTGCTTGATTTAAGTTACATTTGTTATATTGAAATTCCACAGAAAAGTCCTTCCAGCATTAATTAATAAATTGTAACTTTTAACAAAATTGATATAGAATTCACAGGTACAACAGTCTACAAAGAGGACCAACTGGCAAAATGAGTCACTACATGATTTGTTTCCAATATTCATCCATGCAATAACATTCTTAACAACTATTGATTCATCTTCTGGATGAGAAGCTACATTAAGTCCTGCCTACCGACATGATAATTCAGGTGGATCTTAGACTTTTATAGAATAACTTAAGGATGAGCAACCTGGTGTCCATGCTGATAGTTCTCCCAAAAAGTAACTTCAGATTATTTGTTTCTGAGATATTTGTCTGAGATGCTTTGAGGAATTTCAGGAGAAGTTCTTATGGGTCAAAATATTATTATCCTTTTTATTTGCTGATTTGTCAACTGTTTTTTGAATTCATCCACAAATTTCCTGCTCCAAATAATGAACAAAGCGTTCTCAGCCATCATTACTTAACCCAGTGTTAAACCATTAACCAATTCTTATCTTCTGAGCAAAACAGTGTAAATTGAGACTTGGTTTCCATTTTGTTTATGGATCAAAAGTACATTGGCATTGTACATTCAGGCAGTATGTGACAAAACTTTAAACCATAGAGCTCATAAGATCTGGGCGCAAGAGCTGCCAAGGAGCACTACTCACTTTAAGTCAACATCTTGAGAGTAGGATGGGAGAAATAAAACTAACAGAAATTGCAAGGACATAATGGTACTGGTCAGTTAGTTTTCCAGCATCGTAGCATCTTACTTCTGCTTTACTGTGCATTGGACATTTGTAATCAAAGATCGATGTGGTCTTACATTTCTTACATCTCTATGTGAATTGTCAAATCTGGGATTCATTTTTTTCTTGTATTGATCAGCTTTTGTCAGCAGAAAGACTTCAGAATACACCAACGCATGTAACTTCATTCTAAGTACGTTTGCATTTCAATGGGCATGCAGCTTGTTCTTGAAGGGAAATAAAACAAGAATCAGTATAAGAAGATAGATATTACCCTTTAAATGATTAATGTGTTTCACATATGAGAATTAACTGTTCTAATTGTATTCAAGATGTACTATAATTTATAATTAAACATGGACATGGCACAGTGAAATCACAACTTCATAAAATTGGAGGTGTGAAATATAGGAACATGAATAATATGCATTTCTCACATATAATGATGGAATTTTTGGTGTTTAGCAGATCACAATTGGCATTGATCTTATTAAATCAGATGAGCCAATGTTTAATGAAACAAGAAAAAAAATTGCTGCAAAATTCAGTAGTTCAAATAACATCTGTGGAGAAAGTAGAAAAGTTAACTTTTTAGGTCATTGCTTCTTCATCAAAATGACTTAGATCTGATGAAAAGTCATTGACTTGAAATATCAGCTCTATTTTCCACAGATGCTGCCAGACCTGCTGACAGTTTCTACTGTTTTACAAAAGTAGGCTATGTATTATTTGCTACTCAGATGAAGCTGTGTTTTATCTGTCCCACACCTTTAAAAGGCCAAAATCTAAACATGCTCTGAAATTAATTGGAGGGAATTGTGTACTTTGTGTTTCCCCTTTTGACTTTTATTCTTGAAGCTGCTTCCTGGTCACTGGTTTCTTTAAAGTCATAATTGTCACTGTCATGATAAGAACATTTAAATTAACTAAGTTCAAATGTAACACTTTCAACTATTGTGGATATGTAAGATGTAAACTTTCATTCAAATGAACACAGAAAGATAAAGGCATAGAGATAGAGGTAGAGTGAGATATATATATATATATATATATATATATAGAGAGAGAGAGAGAGAGAGAGAGAGAGAGAGAGAGAGAGAGAATACATTGATCAGTGAAGGGATGCAGCTGTGAACAGTAACTTGTTTAAGACTTCTCAGTTACTCTCCTGTAAAGATCTCTTGAACATTTCATAATGTTAGAAGGGCTACGTAAATGCCAGTTGTTATTGTTGTCATTGTTAATTAAACAGAGCAAGCGTAGAGTCGGAAACATCAATGTGACATCCACAGTACATTCCAGAGCCTCAAGATATGAACCTGTCAAGAATCCACAACATAAATTGCATGAAGATCAAGCAAAGTATTATGTGAGGGAAGAGAGGAAAATAACACCATCTCAGAGAAGCCAACTGTGTAAACTTCAGCAGAGCTGTTGCGAGGTTGATGTGTCCCCTGGCACAGTTTATTCAACTGTTAATGTCTCACAGTAATGGAATGTTGTATCTCTGGTGAAATTAACAACAGCGGATTGCTTTGAAAATTAAAACACTGTAAGAGGCTTATTTGGGGAAAACAAAAGCCAGCTTCATTTTTGCAATTCTTTCTTTGAGAGGTGGCCTTGTTAAACTGTCGCCATGTTATCCTTCTGCATTGGCTTGCCCTCACCAGATGTGCTTAGCACAAATTGATCACGGCAGTTTCAGGTAGTAAAATGAGTCATTTGTCTCCTCCCTTCCTGCATCCCATGGTGTACTGAGAAGGAATGCGCACTGGGGACATTTTCATTGAAGCATCATTACCTGACTGACAGGCATGTATTAAATATAAAACCAAGCCAAGGGTTTGGCTGCACAGTAAAAGAAAAATGCTGCAACAAATATTTCCTACAACAGATTCATGCAAATGTCACAATAATTTACGTGTTGATACAGCAAAGCACAACATCAAGGGGAAGAGCCATAGGCAAACAGAAAAGCAAGTGTTCAGCTACTTTGTGCATGAACTCCAACCTGATTAACATATATTAAACATGCTTATGCCAAGAGCATGGTAGCTCAGAACATTAGGGGTGCTAATGCATGCAGCCTTATGCCAATAATCAGACACCACTCCTCTACCCTGAGCCTAAATTCCCCAGATAATCCATGCAAGGAGAGGAGGCTGCTTTCTAAATGAAAGTAATTAATTTTCTAGATTTGGGCATTGCAGGGAAGATCAGAACTTATTCCTCAATCCTTAACTGCCCTTGAGTTTGTGATGGAGTAGGATCTTCCCGAGCCACTGCGGTCCAGTAGCGTGACAGGCGGGGAGATGGTTGGGGGGGATGTGGGGAGGGGGGATGAAGAGGTGGCTGCCACTTCAGAATTTTGATTTTGCAGTGGAGAAGAAGCAGTAACATAGAAATGATCTGGGACGTTGTGCGACTTGGAGGAGCCTTTGAGGTAGTGGTGTTCCCAGACACTTGCTGCTCTTCTCCTGTGTAATGGATAGCACAAAGATGTTCCCAGGAAGAGTGAAAAAGAAAGGAAGGGATATAATTTCCTGGCAGCCAGTGTAAAAATAGAAAGAGAGGAAAATGAGAAGAAGCAAAACATATTACAGAGACATAGAAGCACAGAAGGAGCCCACTTGTTCCTCTGTTTCTTCCTGGGAGAGCTGAATACTTTGTTGCATGTTCCTTATATTTTTCTCACTTAAATTTATTTTACCATAAAGAGAGAAATGTGTGATAGATTTCAAAGGAAACAAACCTTATGAGCCTTAATAGATGCTGTGTCAGATGTCACCAGTGCGTGTGTTCCACAGTTCATGCGGGACAGTGTGCGGACTGAAGGACTAATGACTTCAATATAATCACTGCACATTTTTT
The DNA here is from genome assembly GCF_009764475.1 of Pristis pectinata. Taxonomy (NCBI): domain Eukaryota; kingdom Metazoa; phylum Chordata; class Chondrichthyes; order Rhinopristiformes; family Pristidae; genus Pristis; species Pristis pectinata. Next base: position 102,161,513 of record NC_067410.1, on the reverse strand, counting down.
GGGAGAAAACACAGTCGCTATCCATTGTGTTAAATATACAGAACTTGCAATTCAACAAGGACTGCAGAAGAAGTTTGTCACCAGGTCCCTTAAATATGGAATTTGTCTCCCAAGCAGACCTGTGCAGCTTTGCACTCTGATAGGAAAAAATTCAGTGTTAAACGCCATACACCAGCTTACTAACAATATGGAATATCTCCTACATTGGTGTTCATGGTAAGGCAAATGATGGGCTTTATTTTAAAAACATTATTCTCTGCAATTCATCATGGCCCAGACATTACAGTTATAATTACAATGATGTTTTTAAATTCCCATTTCTCGAGACAAATCAGACTGCATCTTCTGGTATTTGTCTTTGCATAATTCAAGTAGAAATTAGGAAATTGCTGCCAGAGGTACTTTGCTCCTCTCAGGGTGTGCTCTTTATTCTTTGTCAATAGACTTGGCACTGAATTGTTTGGAATGGGATGAACATTGTCATGTGTTCCCTGTTAAGCCAATAGGAAAAACTAGTAGTAGTGCATTCAGGAGTGGGTGAGTTTTTAATGGGGTGTTAGTTACTGTCAAACAGTACCTCGAACTCTGAAGATATTTTTTAGGGGTGGAGCCTCAATCAATCAGAAGAAAATTAGTGCAGGAAATTTAAAAAGAAGCTAATGTAAAAATTGATTTTACCTTTACTCTCTATCTTCTCTCTTTCTTTCTCCTTTGATTGCATCCATACTTCTTCAATCTTTATTTTGCTTTCTGTGCATTATTTAAATCTAACTTTGTTTTCCTAGTTTATACTCCCTGTGTTTGTTTCTGCAGGTCTAAGGAAAGATTTGTCAAAGAGCCTCACTGTTAGATCTTCTGCCCCCAGGTTCTCAGAGAAGGTGACTTGCTAGAAAAGACACAGATTCAAGGAAATGTATGTGGCAATATATGTAGAAAGCCTGTGGGTCACATTCACTGAGGTCAATTTTTTAGTTCCACCCATAACAAAAATTTGTGTTAGATATGTGCAACTCCTCTTAACGTCAGAATCAGCCAAGATCTTCCTGAATAGTGAAACATTCTCGGGGGGCAGAGTGGTCTACTCTTGTGCCTCATTCATTTGTTCATATGTTCATATGAAAAACATTCTCGCTGCACGTTTATGTGATATTCTTTCAGGTTAATTCGAGGCCAGACTGGTATTCTTTTACATATGTCTCCTAAAGTCAAACAGTAGTTATTTTTGGTTACCAAGGAAATACTATACTCCACCAGAAATGAATGGCTTCATTTGTTTATTTTGAAAGTGCGACTCATAAATTTCTACAGCTAACCTGAGACAGAAAATCCTTGTAAGGGCTTTCTATTTCAATATTATATACGTAACAAATTTTATCTCTCTCTGAAGAAAAAAGTTATGAATTGTGTTTAATGCTAATCATTGGCCATACCTGCCAGAAATGCCTATTGGGACACAGCAAGATGACTAAAAGAAACATGCTTTTTAAAATTTCTTGGCCCTTCCAAGCCTGAACCTTGTTTATTTTTAAACCATATTTGCTTCCATTTCAGAACTATTTACAAGTAATACAGCCACCTATTTAGGAATCACCCTCCACCCTGCCACACTTAAGCATAATTTGCCATTCACCCCTCAAGTCCCTGGTGGTGAATCGTTTTCCAACCCAAAACCCATTCTTGTCCATTAGCTGTGCCTTTGTTATCGTTGACTTGAACAACTCTGAAATATGAAATAAGGTCCCTCTGTTGAAATCAACCAGCCCTTCGTTCTTCATAAATTCCTGGTATGTCATCTGTTTCTGTCATGGTTCCAAGTGTTGGTTCTCGGTTCTGCCCCTTATCCCCATTGATGGTGCCTTGTTGTGCAGCACGTAGTTTCCATGCACTACTATTTGCCTAATGACACACACCTGAGCTCCATCAGGAGACTAGTATAAGAACCCTGGTTTCACAAACACTGGTTGCCAGATTATTGGTCTATTTTTGGGTATACTTTGTCTCTTGGCTGCTTAGAGCTGTTAACTCTAGAGCAGTCCTGGTTTTGTGGTTTCTCCTAGAACACCCTGTTTCCGTGTCAGGACTCTTGTCTCGGAGTCCTGAGGCAAGACTCCTTCTGTTTGTTGTTCTGCATTTGGTACCGAGGAAACATCCTGACTCCAGTCTCGTTCTGGTGTTCTGCATTTGGGTTCTCCACGACTTTGCTCTTTGTGTGACATTGTGACAATTTCAGTCGTACCTTGTTCCTGACCTGTAAAAACTCCTCATTGCATCAATCCCAAGGACCTGGTTGGAGACCTGCTGTATTTGGAGCTTATGCCATGAATGGTCTGCACTACAGTGAGCATTTCTCACTGTAGAAATATAAGTTGGCATCCTTCCTGTTCCTGGATGCCAATCCCAAAGCTCCAAAAGCAATTTAAAAATTCAGTGCCTGGCTGGTAGTGACTTTCTCAATTGCTTTGGAGCTCTGGGACTATTTATAATACATGCCAGAGAGCAAAGTGAGTTTCCTTGGCATTCCAATTCTCAAAAAGAACAGCTTTTCTTATAGGAAAACAACTCACTAATAAGAAGAACGGCTTGCTAGCAAGAAAGACAGTCTTGTTATAGAGAAACCCAACAGAGCAGCTTGCTAATTAGAGTAACTGCTAATAAAGGGAAAACTTACTTTGAAGGAGAGAAACTTGCTTATAGGGTAACACTGAAATGAGTTTTGATGTGATGATCTCTTTGAAGGGTTTCAAAGAAACAACCTTTAGATAAAAGTTTTATATTGGAATTCTACCATTGGCAAAAAGCTCCAGGTGAACTCAAAAATCCACCATCATCTTCTAAAGAGCTAGGTTCAAGCCAATGTTATTATATCAACAGCTGTTTTGACTGTTCATTTGGGACCCTCACAGTCTTTAAATACTATGAATTCTAAGGAATATAATTAAACATTTCTCTTTTGTTTGTTTCATGAAAATGACCAATTATTGTTGCCCTTTTGTAACCAATCAACACCCAACAATAGTTTGCATTAGGCTAATCAATGATATACTTTAACTTCAGCCTCAGAGGAGCACCTCCCAGTGCATCAGTGTGCCATCCTCATTTGATATACCGGTCTTTGCTGTAGTGTCCCTGCAGGGAGACAGTTAATTCAATGCCAATTTGCATCAAATCATGTGCAGTTCTGTGCTATGGACTAAGAACTCAATTGAGACTGCCCAAACTAGATTTAACTAGGATGCTTATAGCCAGCTGAGAGAGGAGACATTTATCTTGATAGTCTGGGCCAGAATTGGATCCATTTCCTACTTGTGAAAGGTTAGTTTTCTAACCCACTGAGCCACCCAATCCTCTTACTATTAATGTTATTTGTAACACCTTACTAACTGAGGCTGTCCATCTTTTTGTCTCTATGTTGTTATTTCTGGGAGTTATTTAAACTCCTTTTTATAGTTCCTCATGTCATACCATTCCCCAGTGCGAGGATAATCAGACACTCAATCTTACTGCTGTCTACATCGGTCGCAGATATTAGCCAAGAAATTGGACCTATTTACACCTGTTTTATTTACAAATCCCATCTAAAGCTGATCCATGAATGTTATAATGCAATAGCAGCCACTTCCTGCTGAAATTCCACTCATTACAAATTTGGAGTGGGCATGTTCAAATGCATTTCACTTGAACATGACTGACATGTCAGGCCTCATTTGCACATACAGTGATGTCACTAACGAGTGAGATACTCATCTCTGCCGTACTGCCACAATAATGTGCAACCTATGACCTTCGTTTTTAACTCCCTGTAAAAGAAAGAGCAAATTCCACAGCAATTTGGCAAGGAGATGTGAATTAACAGGACCCCACTGGGACATCCACCTGCAACTGTCTGCATCTGCTTGCCTGAGTTTTTGATGCTTGGCATATCTGACACGTCATTACAGAATTTCACAGTCCTGTTTTCAGGCATACACAGCAGAGACAGAAGCTGCAAACTCTACAGAGTGTAGATCCCATGCCTCACAATAATTTGGATACATCTGCAGCACAGGATACTATATGCCTCAGTGGATGAGGGAGGCCACAAAGTCTAAAGACATGAGTCTCCCTTATCTGCATTTTCCCTCAACTCCATGGCAGCCTCTCGGCAGTTAGTGGCTGAGACCTGCTTCCCATGACTCCTAGCGGCAGACATGTGGCTGCTACCACAGGGAATCATGCAGGTCACATTTTCACAGAGCAATCAGGGTTAAAGCCACTCCAGCAAAACACAAAGGTACTGGAGGAACTCAGTGGGTCAGGCAGCATCTATGGAGGGAAATGGACAGTTGACCATTCCACTCCAACAAGTTTTCAAAAGTAAATCTTTCCACTTTTGATGCTTTATAGGATTTCCCGGTTGATCATCAGTGCTAAATGTGCTGGTCATTTAGGGCCATTAAGGTTGAACCTCAATTTCTAGATAATTATAAAACAAAATTACCCTGAAATGCAGCTCAAAGTAAATCTGCTATGTTGTTGAAAATTGGCTCAACCTAGAGAAGAACAGTTTTATGCATATTTGTAGTCATTTTGGTGCCCATTGTGAAATTTAACTCCTGACATTTTGGTTTGATTTTCAAAAATGTGACATCAATAGCAGTGTAATGCACAAAATTAGTTTCCAGTGAGATTTTCAACCACGCTTATTTGTGTACTAGCTATAACCTCCTTAAAACAGTTTGGTTCAAAGGGCCAACACTAAAGCTGTATTTTTTTGTTCTCACTCAGTTCAAAACCTACTGCAGCTTTAAATCCAGCCATACACATGTGCTTGGAATACATTGTCCATGGAGGTCAAGATTACAGACACTCTCAGTTTCCTCAAACCATTCCAGACTCTTGCTGCTGATCTCTGTTATACTCAGGAGGTCACATAACCTACATATCCATGGAGAGGAGACTTTGTTTAATTTTCCTTTGGTCCACAGGAGCGGGCAATGCAGGTATGGCCAAATGTCTACATTACAGACTTCCCCAATGTGCAGATATTCATAAACCACACCATGTCCTTACAGAGACAGCCTCTTGTTGTGGTTCAGGAGAATTTCTGTGCCCCCTTTGCACAAGGAACATGCCTCCTGCATATACTGTTCTTCAGTGACCTATCCAGGTTATTCTCCCACCACACTCCCATCATCAAGGCACTCATTCATTCAGGGAGTTGGTTATACTGTGATATGTCCCTTTAAGAGCTGACTGCTGAGATAGCACCTGCTGGGCTAAATACTGACAGCTGTAACAACATACCAGTGGGGAAAGCTATGCTGAAACCCACAATGTCAATTTCATTGCAGTTACCCTGATCTGTGAACCATGCAATGGAAGATCTTGAACTTCATCTGACTTTTACATGTAGCATCAGGTGACCTCCAGTGCTGTTTAAGTGCAACTAAGTTGCTGTGATGTAATTCCTCGCCTAAAATGTTTTCCCAGCATCAACTGCATTTGGTTTCCATCAAATGGAACAAATTCAATTTCCATCTCTCATGGATTGTTTTACATTTTTTTAAATCCATCTAATCATAACACTATTTTGGATCCACCTTATAGAGAACTCAAATCTTTTTCATTTATCTAACCAAATTATAACCGGGACTATAAGTTAAAAACTTCCATTAGAAAAGGAGCTAGATTTGTGAGTGGACAAGCATTTCATCTCCAGGATCATCCACTTTATATGGAAGGCTGGTTTGGTGCATCCATTTATGCTCACCTTGGATAGCTCAAATCACAAGACACGCTGGTACATTGTAAACAGGTTGCAATGGTAAAAAAGTTGCATGCAATTTTAAAGCAAAGAGCAAAATTCCAGCAAGCAGAACTGCTGTACTCAGCTTGGGTGGGTCAAATAGGATGGCAGAGGCTACTGGAAGCTCTCCACTGACCGCAAAAATTAACCACACAGTTTTGCAAATGTTCGATAAACTCCTTATTTATGGCTCATAAATGCCTCTCTTTGCCTACTAAGCTGCACTTTTATAAATTCTTCAAATTCAAATCTATCTGAACAAACATGTGTTTTTTATTTATTATGAAGGAAAACTATTTTTAACCAACTATCTGTATCTTATGTGACATTTCCATTGCTACCTTTTGAATCATATTGAATATTAATTTTCGTATTTTTGTCTACTTCCAATTTTTCTTTTTTGTTTCTAAAGGTGAGGTTTGATGACCTCATTGGAAGAAATGACTCAGAGGAATTACCGAAAGCAGCATTGCAATGAAGCCAGTTTGACCTCAGCAAAGATACAGCCATTAACTTGGGCTGCTTCAACAATCTTATCATTTCAACCGTACACTCTAATTCACATTGGCACATTAACTCATCCCAGTCACTGATTATGTCCTTAGCACTTATAGCTAATTAAAATTATTGAAGAAAATAAAGGATATTGGAATTGCTCATTATTGTTTTCAATTATATGATCTTTAAATGTAAGACTCACTTAAGTCTGAACCAATGCTAATTTCTTATCCGATACCATTTCTGCTGAGGAAGAGAAATCGGAAATCATCTGTTGAGAAGATTAAGGGTTCCTGAAACAGGAAACTAAATGTTATGCTTCACAAGGACATCTCTTCTGCTTAATTGGGCAGAGAAGCCATAAAAGTGTTTTTGCAAATTGCTTGGTTTGAACTCAGTCCAAATTTTTAAGAATTGTGAAAGTTTGGAAGCTTCTGAGGGATTGTCATTTTATTGCAGAGGCCCATGTACATTTGTTCTGTGTAAAAATGAAAAACAAAGCAAAAAGAAACTCCACGTAAAGATCACATTTGGGTGGTTATATAGCAGTGGTTGAGAGGCCAGTGCTAGTCATTCAAGCAGCAGATTAATCAATTTGAGGCAGCACTTGGCAAAGCAATGGTCTGACCGCCTGCGACACCCTCATTATTAGTATGTTTATAATTTTATCTTTTTAGCCTGTATTAAATCTGACAGGTCATGCAGGGATTAAAAATCGGAATGCTGCAGCAACAGTGTTGGAATTAGGATCAGTGACTGGTTTGACTCTTCCTGACAAGGAATGGCTGGCGAAAGACTTGTTTTCAGTCAGTAGGAAATCTTCAGCCTGACTGCACATTACCCACATGAACTGACAGTTTTCATCATGACAAGTACATAATAGGTAATGCAAAGGAATCTGCACCTATACACACCCTCACACACACCCTCACACACACACACACACACACACATACTCACAGACAAATACACACACAAACACAGATACACACCAACACAGACACAGCTTGCACACACACACATAAACACACACATGAACATACACAACAAACACACACATATGAAAGAAAGGCTTGCATTTATATAGCACCTTTCTCAAACTCAGGCTGTGCTAAAGCTGTAAATATATCTATTTGTTAATGCAGTTCAGAATATTTTATGCATATGCATACACACATAATCTTCCCACTTTCTCTTGCTTTGACTTATGTTGGAGTTTGTTGAAACAGATTGGGAAATAATTTGGCAGCTTTTCCAGGCAGAGAGATCATGTGAACTATTAAACAGCTGAACTTCTTCCTGATCTGAAAGGTAAATCTGCCTTCACAATATGGTCATCCTTTAACACTTCTATCCAAATATGTCCAAGTATCAGTACCTTGATGCTAAACAAAAAATAAAACTAGACAAGATGAATGCAAAAAGAATTCAACCTTTATTCAGGCACAGGTCTGAGATTCCAATGTGCTATTGTTACTTCATCTCTTTGCTGAGATATCCTTTACTAAACATGACTGGGGTCCAAGCATAACATTTTTTGGCAATGTAGTAATGTAAGTATTAGGATTCAGTGCCTGCTCTGAGAGGAGAGGAGGTTACAATGTTACGTACCACCTAAATATTGAACCATGACAAATCACAAATCTTATTTTAAAAGAAAACAAAGAATAATGCAATAAAATTTATAAAAACACATTCCCTTGCCTAGTTCAAAACTATTCCTCATAAGCTTTCAAAGTGGAAAGCCTCCAGCATAATATGTAAAAAGTTAGAGCAATAACATGGTACTTTTGTTTTTTTTTACTCCACTAGAACCTTGATCAATGTTAGCTACCTCTAGGCAAAGCAACTAGAAATGAAGACAGAAGAAGTGTTGGTAGAGTTAGAGATAGGGTTAGGGACAGTTGGTTTAAAGCCAAATAAAACAATAATGATGAGATGTAGCATTGAATGATTGGGAATAAGGATTTACAGAAAGGAAATGAAATTAGGATCACAGTATACAAGATAAGTAGCAGGAAGTAAATCCTGACTAGAGCACGATTAGATCAGTGCACAATCAAGATCAGAGGCTCCGTTATTATCAGAGTGAAACAAATTGGGGAAACAACACAGTAAACTGAAAAGTACTGTCTTGGAGCTGGAGGACAAAGATTGGGAATAACATAGTGCTCGTAAAATTAAGATCAGGAAAAGAACAAGTTACATTAAGGTGCACCAGAGTTAGAATGGAAACAGAGAGAAAGAGATAGGTGGCTGAAACACAGAAAGAAATGAATAAGTTGTGGTAAACGAGGTTCCTGGTTGTGGAAAACAAGATTAGACAAACCATGGTAAGGATCAGATGAACAGGAAACATCAGTTGGATCTGGAGTGAGAAAGACTGAATTTATTTGATGTCACTCCTGTTCTTGAAAGAGACACTTATGGGTTCAAATCTCAATGCAGAATGTACAAGCATAATCCGATGACCCAGGGGAATACTGAGGGAATGTTCCATTGCCAAAGCACAGTTCTTTGGTAAAGCAAGGCCACCTGAAAGAAGTTAAGGTAAAGGTTAAAGAATCAGTGCCCTTGTTTGAAAAAGTGTAGAATGTTCTCCCTATTTCCATGTGTGGAAGTATAGCAGTCTGATAGCCAGAATTCTAAACTGAAATTAAAACTAATCTAAACATGAAATTACTAGATTGTCATAAAAATCCATCTGTTTCACCAATGTCCTTTTGGGAAAGATATTCTGCCTGTTCCAACTCATGAAGTCTTCCTTAGTTCAGAGACAATTTGGGGTGGACAATAAATGCAATAAATGTCAATATTAACAGTGATGTTTTCATGCTATGAGTGAATATAAAAAAATTGCCCACTAATACTCCTTCAAACAAAAATACCAGAAATAAATAGAGCTGATTGTCTCTGCATTTTGTGTGATCTTATGTAACATGGCCACCACTGCATGTACATAAACACTGTGTGTTTATATATGGAAAACTGAATTCCAAAGAAATTCAATCAACTTGAAGCATTTAAAGATGTTTCTGGGAGATGAGGTAAGTTTCTCTCTCAAAGGTTAGATATTATTGGGAGAAACAAGATGAAGATCAGTATTAGCTTGATTTGCAAGTAAATATTAAGACAAAGTAAAATAGATTGGCATTGGAAGAATGATATCAGGGCCATTGGGCAGGTTTTCACTGGGTGAGGGAAAAACATGTCGGCTGCTGGAAGGTAGAAGTGATCAGTCGGCAAAAAAGTGAAGAAGAGAATTCAATCTAGAATAGCGTGAGATAATGGATTTGGGGAACTTTCAGAGGACAATTGGAAGATTTTGGTAGAGGAACAAAGAGAATTTGAAGTACGTATGAGAATATAAGAGTGGATAGTGTGTGCTGGAACTGTAGAAAACAATGGTTAGGCCATAGTTAGAGTACTATACATAGTTCTGGTGACTACACTGCTGCAGTGTTATAATAGCATTAGAGAATTGGCAGAGGAGATTGTCAAGGGTGTTACAGGGTTGGACGGGTGTAGGTTGTGAAGAAATCTTAGCTACTATAGCGATATTTAGAACAAGAGGAGATTTAACTGAGGCATATGAAGTTTTGAGAAACTTAAACAGGGCGAAAAGGATGGATTGTTTCTCTTGTCAAAGAGGTCAGTAACCAGGGAACATGGATTTAAAGTAATTATTGGACAGATTAGAGGGAAGTTGATGATGTACCACTCCCAAGAATAGTGGGACTATTCCAAGAATAGTGGGGAACTGGGACTCTCTGCCTGAAACATGGTGAAGTTCAAAATGTTCAACATATTTAAAAAGTGAATGGTCATTTGAAATGCAGCAACCTACAAGGCTATGGAATTCATGGAGATGTGGGAAAAGTCTAAGTAGCACTGCTTTTGCCTGGCATTGACACAATGGGCTGAATGATCTCCTCTATGCTATGAATTTCAATGATATCTTTGATTTCTGTATGCAGGATTGCTGTAAATAATGCTGAATAAAAGAAAAGAGTGTGTGAGTCAGAGTGTACTAGAACAGGGACCAGTGCCAGAAGACACCAGACCATGATTAGGGAAGGCTTAATCAGCATGAGAGCACAGAAGTTCAGGGGCAGATTAAACAGCATGAGGGTCAAAGTGACAAAGTCAGGGCTGCAGGAACAACCATCAGATAAGGAAGAGGCCCTGAAGCAGAAATGTTAGCTTTTGAACTGAGTGGAACAAGCAAATTTTCAAGGCATCATTGAAACCTTTAATAAGAACATTAATCATGAAAATCATCAACCTTGCCAACATGCCAGTCTACTAATTCATCTGAAATCCAAGCTATTAACATTGTACATTTACAGCATCTGACGCCATCTGGAAAAACCAACTACTGACAGTCTGGACACTCAGATGATACGATGAAAATTGAATCACTTAATAATGCAATGGACCTAAGGATTCTTTCAGATGACAAAGCCATTTCTCTTCAGATTATTGTGGCAGCCCACCATGTTCTGCATTGGCTTCCCATCTGATGGTTTCAGGCTAATGTAGACACAGGGTTGCCTGTCACTTGAATCTACCAGCTGTAACTGGAATGTTTTGTGTCAGTTCTCAGCTTGCTCGTTTGGGCAAGAGCTTCATGACAGTGTGGCATGTGATCTGCAGGGGAGAGGGAATTTGGTAAAAAAAAGAAATTACATCATTCCAGTTGGAGACAAGAACATTCATGAAAAAAATGATCAATTTTTTATCTAATGCATTGGATAATTATCAACTATTTTGACACTGGGGATTGATACTGAGTTTCTGGTTACCAAGAAAGCTGATTTAACTTAGGTTTTAATGATTCAGTGAGAATATTTCATGGTAAATATTTTTACAAAATTTATTTTGTAAGCAAATTGTGAAAAAAAAGTCAGGTTGTTCGTAATTGGCAGGTCTCAGAATGTGAACAGTATGTGATTAGCCAGTCCAGACTCCTGTCACGCAGGCTTCCAGAATGGTGAGAACATCATTTGTCATGTTTTTCTTCAAAACATTGAATCAAAGTGATCATGTTACCTACGATCTTATGAAGACAATGTTGGAGCATTGAAGCAAACTTCTAACTTGAATTGGAATCTATAAAGAAGCTGAAAGCAAGTAAAAATGTAAACTATCCTTTTTACTCTTGCTTCCAACTGGAGATCTGCTAACCTTATTACTACTGCTAAAAATTCCATTCTTCAGGGGAATGTTAACCTTTCTTTTGAAAAGAAAATGTATAATGCAGCATTTTTTCCAGCAAGTATTTACAATCAATGAAGTACTCTCAAAGTGGGTTGTCTGGTGTAACAGGAAATTAAGCAACCAATTTGCACACAAACTTTGGATTATCCATTTGTAGTTATTTACTAGGGGATAAATTTTGTATTTTTTACACAATCTCCTTTTACAAAATGATGTCCTGCTGCAAGATTAAATAACTTTGAAATTAATGTTGGTTCTGCTTCTCCAACAACATACAAAAATAAAACTGCAACAGATACAAAAAAGCATAAGTGATCCATTAAACCAGCTCTGTACTCATGATACACAGAGGTCGTTAACAGACACATTCTATCCAACCACAGCTATCAGTTGCTCTGGCATCTTCCTGGTATCTCCTCCTGACAATATTGTGATTAACTGGTGACAGGCAAAATAAAAGAAAAAATATTATTGGCGTACAATGTGAATTGTGAGGTATCTGGAAAGTTCTTCCTCTCAGGGGGTGTTAACCAGCATACCATGTTGACTGTTACCCAAACTTCTTCCAAACAATGTTATCTTTGCCCCAGTCAACATAAGGGTTATTTTCAATGTTCTGGTTTGGGATACTACTAAGTATCAAAATGGAATGTTTTCCAATGATTACGCCAAACAAATTGTTAATTTATTAAAAGATGCATCAGTGACATTGAGATTTCCAACAGCAAGATAAATCTCATCCACTCAATTCCTCGAGGAATAGGGACAGCAAGAGCCATAATAATTTTCAAAATAAATATTTATACCTCACTCTGCTCTTTACAATTAAAGTAATAAATTTGCACACACTATTCCAAGCTCCATGTTTTAAACACATACACATACAGGGATTATTTGTGGCTCATTATGGAATTGTGAAATATTTGGTGTCACTGAGCTGAGGGGATTTGCCAGCAGTCGTTCAGGGGTTAATCTGTTCACATCACACCACCAGTCAGAAGGTCTCGTCTCATCAGTTACCGGCGCTCCAGCTCAGCAGCCATATGTGCTGTGCAGATTTATGTCAGCTTTCAGCTGGGATGTTGGATGGGTATCTACCCGACACATCAGTCACCATGAAAGCCCACCTCCTGCCAGCCACACACACACACAACACACACATATACTCACACACACATACATACACATGTACACACATCCTCAAACAGTTATAGTGGTGACAGACATTTCACTTGACCATTAAAGGGATTAAGGGATGGCTTAAAGGGATTGTGGGTGAAAATCAGATCAAAATGCTAGATAAGTGGAGAGGAAACTCTCCAATCTGTACTCCCTGTCTCATTTACATCATTACTCCTTCCACCAGCTATACCATATTTGGCAGCCAAATGGATTGGCAAACAAGTGACCTAAATCCTTGCTTCTGTAGGTGCAGCTCCCTGACAAAGAGCCTTAGCGACAGCATAGCAGTTTAATGTTCCTGAATGTTTTTCACTTCTAATACTCCTTGCTTTTATTTCAGATTTTGAGCAATTCTTTAAAATTCTTTTTTTACCTCATTAATTTGGCAGCCATTTTTGCTTGCTGTTCCAACATCCCCCATCTAACTTTCTTTTCCCATTCTTGTGTTAAATATTTCCCTTATACAATGGCAAGGTCTGTAAATGTTCACATAGGAAGTGGTCTTCCTTTTTTGTGGAATTTGTTGCCAATTTTCATTTAAAATGGGGGTGGAACAGCTCCAGAGATCCAAGTTCAATCCTGACACAGAAAATAGAACAGTACAGCACAGTACAGACCCTTCAGCCCACAATGTTGTGCTGACCTATATAAACCAAGGCTGACCTTGGGTGCTGCCCGTATGGGGTTTCCAGGCATTCCCTGTGACCACATGCATCTCCTCTGGGTGCTGCAGTTTTCTCCCATATCCAAAAATGTGTGGGTTTATTGGTTAGTTGGCCACTGTAAATTGCCCCTAGTGTGTAGGTGAGTGGTAGAATCTGGAGGGAGTTGCTGGGAATATGGGGGAATGAAATTGGTTAGGGTAGGACTAGTTTAAAAATGCCTGTTTGAAGGTCACCACGAACTCAATGGGCCAAAGAGCCTGCTTCCATGCTCTGTCTCTATGATTCTATATAGGGAAAGGTTGAATAGGTTAGGACTTTATTCTATGGAGCGCAGGGGAAATGAGGGGAGATCTTACAGAGGTATACAGAATTATGGGAGGTATAGATAGGGTGAATGCATGCAGGCTTTTTCCCCTCAGGTTGGGTGAGACTAGAACTAGAGGACATAGGTTTAGGGTGAAAGGTGAAATATAAAACAAATGAAGGTAGAGTGGTGGATGTGGTGTATATGGACTTTAGTAAAGTGTTTGACATGGTCCCCCATTGTAGGCTCATTTAGAAAGTCATGAGGCATGGGATCCATGGAGACATGGCTGCATGGATTCAGAATTGGCTCACCCACAGAAGGCAGAGGGTGGCAGTAGATGGAGAGTATTCTGCCTGGAGGTCGGTAACTAGTGGTGTTCTGCAGGGATCTGTTCTGGGACCCCTACTCTTTGTGATTTTTATAAATGACTTGGATGAGGAAGTGGAGGGATGTGTTAGTAAGTATGCAGATAACACTAAGGTTGGAGGGGTTGTGGATAGTGTAAAAGGTTGTCGTAGGTTATAACAGGATATAGACAGGATGCAGAGTTGGGCGAAGAAGTGACAGATTGAGCAATCAGGAAAAGTGTGAAATGATAGACTTTGGAAGAACAAACATGAAGGCAGAGTACAAGGTTAATGGCAGGATTCTGAGCAGGAACAGAAGGATCTTGGGGTCCAAGTCCATAGATCCCTCAAAGTTTCCACGCAAGTTGATAGGGTGGTTAAGAAGGTGTACGGTGTGCTGGCCTTCATTAGTCAGGGGATTGAGTTCAAGAGCTGCGAGGTAATGTTAGCTCTATAAAACGCTGGTTAGATCACATTTAGAGTACTGTGTTCAGTTCTGGTCACCTCATTATAGAAAGGATGTGGAAGCTTTAGAGAGGGTGCAGAGGAGATTTACCAGGATGCTGCCTGGATTAGAGAGCATGTCTTATGAGGAAAGGCTGAGCAAACTAGGGCTTTTCTCTTTGGAGCGATGCAGAATAAGAGGTGACTTGATAGAGGTGACTTGATAGAGGTGTATATGAATATGAGGGGTATAGAAAGAGTGGACAGTCAGCACCTTTTCCCCAGGGCAGGAATAGCCAATACCAGAGGACATCCATTTAAGGTCATAAGAGGAATGTTCAGGGGAGATGTCAGAGGTAGGTTCTTTACACAGAGAGTGGTGGGTGCCTGGAATGCACTGCTGGGGGTGGTTGTAGAGGCTGATACAATAGGGACATTTAAAAGGCTCTTAGATAGGCACATGGAAGAAAGAAAAATGGAGGGTTATGGGCTGTGCAGGAGGGGAGGGTTAGATTGATCATGGAGGAGGTGTTCATATAGTTCTGCACAACATCGTGGGCCAAAGGGCCTGTACTGTGTTGTACTGTTCTATGTTCTATATATGGAGAATCTGAGTGGGATCTTCACTCAGAGGGGGATGCAAGTGTGGAATGAGCTGCCAACGGAAGTGGTCAATGCGAGATCAATTGCAACATTTAAGAGAGGTTTGGATAAGTACATGGATGCGAGGGGTTTGGAGGGATATGGTCTGGGTGCAGGTAAATGGGACGAGGCAGAAGATTAGGTCGGCATGGACTAGATGGGCTGAAGGGCCTGTTTCTCTGCCGTAGTACTCTATAACTCAATGACTTCATGACTATAAAAGGGTCATGGGGACTACTAAGTGTTAATAGAAGTTGAAGGTGAGAATATTTCATTAAAATCAGACACATTTTGGGGATCAATGGATTTGGTTCTTGTCACACTCACTGTGAATACTCAGTTAAATAGAATCAGCCTGCATCGGATTTGAACTGAACACCTCCTGGGGATTCAAGGCACAATAGATTCATTGCCTTGGGAAACAGATAATCCATCCATTGAATTCACATCCCAGAACAAACGTCATTCACTTAACCCACACCAAAAAAAAAGACATTTCTTAATTGTGACATTTCTGATCCTCAGGAGGAGAGACTGAGGCAGTTTGATGCCAAGCACTGCACTCTGTACCTGTCTGCAGTTCCCTTATCTACTGGGGAACAGTGTACAATCAATGTTTATTTCCCTCTGTGGGGACTTCACAGTCTCAGTCTAGGCTGCCATGTAGCAAATCAAAGGGAGCATTTCCCCAACAAGTCACCCTGAGGCCTTATTTACCATTTTGCCTGATGCCAATTTTAGAGCACCAATGGGCAGAAGACCAAGATGTTCCCATAAAGTCTACCACACACCTTCAGGAAGAACTAAGCAAAATATTTCCAAATATATCAAGTATTTGCTTTAAATGCATCATGGCAACAGTACCAAAGTCAGAAAGAAAGTATTTTCATTGAATAACATACAATTCCAATTTGCCGTTGATATATTCAGTCCACATAAGATGAATTAGCTATTTGATGGTTCAATTTGAGCACTGTCTTTGTGTGTGCCTCTAGACATTTGAGATTGTCCCTATAATAGGGAAATCTAATAGGGATAGGTAGAAGGGAAAGGATTGTCAAGGGATTCCTTTGGAACAGCTGATCTCTGCTATCTAACACAAAGCGATGGTTATGGAAATGTTTTGGTTTGACAAATAGAGGTCCCCAGCTAACAAAGGGTGCTATCTTTGGATAATCAAAGAGTGCTACTTTTTAAAAAGTTGATCTGTAGTTTTTGCCTTTGTAAAAATATTGTTTTCCTGGATTAATATCCTCAAGCCCCCTCTCTGCTATCTGTACTTTGAAAATTTTCCCTTTAAAAGCTGTTTCTATTTAGTAGCTTCTGGCATTTTGACCTGAAAACCTCAGAATGAATGTTTCACACAGCACATCCAAGTCTTTAGTGGAAAATGAACCAAGCAACCAGATTTAACTAAACAGATAGGTTACAATGCAGCTGTCATAGGTTAATGTTCTATTTTCCATTGAAATTAACTTTCTTGAATTCAACATCTTTTCACATCAATTCTAATCTATTTAGTCTAACAGTATGGCCCAATGCAAAGGCAAAATCTTGGCATCTGGGACAACTTTTCAAAGAAAAATTTTTCTATGATTCAGCAAATTTGAAAAGCTGAAAAATTCAGCAGTCTAGCACCTGCCGTCTCAATATCACTCGTCTCAATATTTGTTCTATTTGGTGTATGATGCATGTGTGCACAATTGTAGAGGATGTTGTACAATCTGCCAATTAAGAAGGACACTTTACTGACAACATTCTTGCTCAGTAGAAGTATGTAGAGTAAGCCAATTGTGATGTTAATCCTCAGGGGCGCTGTTTAATGACAACACTAGCAACATGAACCTCAATAATGTATCTAACATGAGGTTATTGCACAAGATGGATCAAGAGTTTGTAGCAAGAAGGATTCTTCTCTACCCATGACCTACCTTATTTAAAGATATTATCAGTTACCACCAGGTTAGCTTTAACATTAATACAGAGTGTTGGTTTAGATGTTGTTTACTCTTCTTTAGAGCTTGGAAGGTCTACAGAGAGTGATGGGCAACAGTCTGTATATTATTAAGCAGTGTACGAAGTGAATATTGTTGTTGGTGGGATCTAAGATGAAATCCTGACCATACGTGTGTGGTTATTGAATTCTCTGTGGCACTGTAGCTAGGTTAAGAGCTTGGCTATGGGCAGTCCACCTTCTGTTTATCTCCTCTCAAAATTTTCACAGTGGAGGAACCTTTTCTTTCAGAAGGTTCTGAATCTTTGGAATTCTCTACCCTACAGAACTGTGATTGCTGAGTTACTTGTGTCCATTCAATATTGAGGTAGGTAGCTTATTGAGCCATAGGGGATTCTAGGGCTATTGGTATTGGGCAGGAAAGTGGAGTTGAAGTCAAAGATTAGATCAAACATGAACTAATTGAGTGGGCTATCCTAGCTTTTTTTAAATTCTTTTCATTATGCACCTCAGGAAAATGGATTGCATATTCCCTCCTTTCATCTCTTCCACAAACAGGGCCATGCTCTCTCATGCAAAAGGTCATGCTGATTTCACCAAGTCACATTTGCTGTTATGCTCAGTCCCACCAGTTCTTGCAGCCACAATCCATAACCCTTCAGAAGGTACAGGCTGGCTCTAGTTATTGCAGGCTCACTTCAAATAGTGCTGGCCGTTCATGAAAGTGATTCCTCTCTTAACAGGCTGCAAATTAACTTAATGGGTGCAGTGAGTGTTGGCCAAGAACTACAATTGATCAATTAGTTATTGAATAGGCAGCATGAAGTTTGCTGGGTGGCTACATTCAATTGGATAGAAACAAATAATCATGCATCATGAGCCCTACACCAATTTTCTGACAGTATCCTAAATGATTCCTCAAATAACATTTCTTATTTTCCCTTAGAGACTCAAGTCTCTGTAGAGGTCCCTTAGAGACTCTGTAGAACTTGTTTTCCCTTAGAGACTCAAGTCTCTGTAGAACTCCCTTAGAGACTCAAAAATATATGAAAGATCTCAAACCGAAACATCAACTGTCCATTTCCTTCCATGGATGCTGCCTGATCTACTGAGTTCATCAAGCAGCTCATTATTTGCTCTTTTCCCTTCCCTGCCTGGATACTTGGCCTCACTCAGCTTCTAACTGTTTACTTACTAATCTTCATAGCACAATGATATTTTCTTATCCCCATGGGGAGAATATTTCCTTTGCTCATTATGCTCTTTAGACATGGGAGTGATGTCAGGGGAGTGGGGAGTGGAGAGTAGCAAATGTTACACCCTTGTGCAAAAGGAAAAAGGATTAATTTAGGAAAATCAGTGCAGATTTGTTCAGGATAAATTGTGCTTAACCAATTTGATAGAATTTTTTGATGAGATGATAGGTTGAGCCGATGAGGGTAATGCAGAACATATAACGTACACTGACACTTCCAGAAGGCTTTTGATAAAGTGCCACATGACAAGCTTAAAAGTTGAATCACAGCACAAGAGGAACATTGACAGCATTCCAAATGTGACAAGTACCCTGGATATACCTAGCAGGAGGGATGTATTTGAATTTCCTCAGACATTGTGGAATCCATTAGGAACAGTCTTGGTGGAAAGTGAATATGAAACAGTGACACTCATTGAGATAGCTGGCCCATGTCATTCCAACGCATAATTTGCCTTAATGTTATACACAAATATTAGATGTGTAAATAGAGCTGGTGTTCATAGGTGTTACCAGAAGCAAATTTTAAAGAAAACTAAAGACATGTCCTTCCCCTTTATCTACAAATCATTCTATCTGTTCAGAATGAACTTGCAAAAATGAAAGAAGCTCAATTTCAAAAATGAGCAAGTTGAAGCTATCTTCAGGGAATGGAATCAACAGCAAACAATCAGAATATTGGGCTCAAGCATTGATCACACTTGCTTTCAAAGATCAATGGAGAAATGATGCATTAATAAGACAGTCATTTATCATTAGTCTATTCTGATTGAAGTAGAGACAATCAATGGTATAGTTCTATGTCAATTAAGTTTTTTTATTAATTCTGACCCCATTTCACATAAAGCAACAGTTTGCTCAGATCTGTTTTCCAATTGTGTCAGAGAAAAATATCTGCTTACAATGGAGTGGAGCCAACTATTGTGAAGCAAGCCATCAGCTTGGGACAGGTCCTCCCCAAGTTACGGCAGGGGTCCATTCCTGTGAACTGCGTGTAACCCAAACAGTTCGCAAGTCAGAAATGCAGCCGCAAAGTGAGTTCCCAGGAAGCAGAAGATGCCTGCAGCCCTGCGGCAGTTGGCAAATCTATCCCACGGTCTCCCCACACTCATTCATATACAAGGGCTGTACATAAGTTGGGTGTTCAAAAGCTGGGGAGGACCTGTTTTTTTTTTGTCATGTATTGTTGGAGTAGCACACCAAGACAGCTCTACACTCAGTTTCTGGGCAAGATATTCACACGTCAATTCCTTTCTATTCATTAAAATTCTACTGCATCCTTTGATAAACTGAAGAGGTCCAAGAACGGTCCTGGAAGTGGTCTCACAGTATCTACCTCCGAATAGCAAAAATGAGAAACTCTTATCAGTATTGATCTTATTTGAATGGCCAATGAACTTCATTTTTTTTAACACAGCAGTGATCTTGTTTAAAGTGGTTAATAACCCAAGATAATAGAGTTCTGACTTCCATTGTGTAAAGTGCATATGGGAGAACAGTGATAATCACTAAGTTTTAATTTTACATCTTAGAAATGTCATAAGTACTTTTGGCAGAATCCACTCTACATTTATTAGTTTAATAATTTTTTTTTAACTTAACTAAGGGTTTGATGACCTAAAACTGGATTTATTAGAGTTATAGAGTGAAGCAGAACCTTTGGCCCAATGAGACCACACCGACCATCACACATCAATTTGTACATTCATCCCATTTTATTCTCTCCATATTCTCCTCAACTCCCCCCAGATTCTACCACTCACCTACACATAATTTGGAGTGGCTAACTAACCTACCAACCTGCACATTTTTAGGATGTGGGTGGAGCACCCAGAGGAAACCCACACAGTCACTGGGAGAACATGCAAACTACACACAGACAGCACTGGAAGTCAGGATTGAACCTGGGTTGCTGGAGCTGTGAGACAGCAGCTCTACCAACTGTGCCACTGTGCTGGCCTCAGACCAACTGCATTCAACTACATAAAACTGAATGATAAACTTTTCCCTTACAGTCCCCTTGTATTTTTTATCCATCATTTTAAATCTTTGTTCCCTTGGCCCTTGAACTATCCACCGTTGGGAACAGCATGACCTGTTACCCTATTGAATCCATGTAATCTTGTTGCTCTCCATTCTTTCCAAGCACTAGCTGGTGTCTAGTTACACTGGAGAAATTTAGTTATAACTTGCAAACAATATTTAAAATGAGACAGCATTAAGGTGAAACTAAAAGACCTGAAAAAGTGCACACTATCAAGACAAATCTATAGCTGTTAATAGATGAGATGGATGACTGCAGTGTTCTGCAATTATCACAACTGTTATATGTTGAAATGCTTACTTCCATTTCTTTTCAAATATGGAACTCATATCATTTTTAATGCTCCTTTATGTAAATTGTACCAAAAAACTGGTGAAGTAGAATAAGCTCATCCAAAATACTGCTTCCTGTAATATGACTCACAAAACCCTTATATTAAAATTATCTCACTTGCTTTCAATTCCCTTCCTGCCCGACCTTTCAGTCCATGTGATCACTTCCAACCCATCAATATTCTTGGACTTTTCCTATTTTATTCTCCTGATTTTAATTAGTCCACCTTTGGGGGCCATGCCTTTAACACCTTCAGTTCTCAGCTAAAAAAGTACCCCCTCCCTACATCTCTGACTCTCTTTTTTTTAATACATCCTTAAAATCCACCTTTCTAGCCAAGTTATTAGTTATCAACCCTGATATCTTAATGCAAGGTTTAATACCAATTTTAATTCAACAATGTTCCTTTGCCTACTATGTTAAAGCTACTATGCAAATATCAATTGGTTTGTAGATCTATAAAATTTATGAAAATAAAAATATCAAGTCTCCTCCTTATTAATTATAGAATGGTATTCAAAGTATCGGACCAGCAAATGACAAGGCAAAGAAGCAAACTGCTGCAGATGGTAGAAATCTGCAATAAAAGGGAAATAGTGTTAACCAACAGTGAGTTAGGCAATACTTGTTAAGAAAGAGTTTTAACAAAAGAAACACTGACGTGAAGGCATTAACTCTGTGTTTCTTCCCCCATAGGTTTTTCAATACTTGTACAAATGTTTGTTAGTCACAGGTTCGTTTCTAAAGATCCAGATTTGTAATTGTTTGTGATGTGTTGCTGGGAGCAGTATAACAACTTAAACAAGCAGGCAATCAGTGAAGGAGTTCAAATCTTAAGCTTTTAATTATTTTGCCAATCTGGTTCAGCTTGCTAAAATATAAACATCTGCATAGTTTGTTTAATTCACACTATTTCACATTCCTTTTCTAAATATGTCTTCATTTCTCTCATCAGTCCCTAATCCTAACCATTATATAAAATGCATCCAACAGCCAAAGCAAAATTGCTTCTGCACTCATTATTTTTTCATGTCCAAGTCAATTGCAAAGGTCAGTAGTACAAATGCACAAACTGACTGTTTCCTAAAAAAAGGCTCCACTATAAACACTTTATCTTCCTCAGAAAGGACAGAGAACCTCAACCTCTTCAGCTGTACAAATTATATATTTTGTGTCAAAGACTAGGTTCCATATCTTTCACCATTCCCTTATGTAGCTCATAGTCTGTCAGGAAATTACATTAGTCCATCAACTATGTTATACTTTTTATTACAATTCATTGGTTTTTAACTGTTTCGTGCAACTTAATCAGTTCACAGTTTCTGTTATCTCATTAGCAAATCCTTTATTGTCTTTGGTCCTTTAAATACACCTCAGTTTTAAAGGGAACCCCTTTGTACCCCTTTTATCCAATATACCATCTTGTTCCTTACATCACAACATCATTGGTTATAGAAACATGTTTGGATTGTTATTTTATTTGTGTTTTATAGTTATACAGCTGAACAGATGGAACGTTTACTCAGCTGCATAAGTAGAGGGAATGGATAAAAATGGAGTTTAAGCTATCTGGAAAGGCAGTGAAAAAAGTATGTTATACTAACTTAAATATCAACACATTGAAGAAAGGGGGTTAAATACCATTCTGCTGGAATGTATCCCCCATTTACAAAACTCACTAAATATCACTGGAAGAGCAAAGTTATAAAAGGAGAAAATATGGCTTGAGTGGACACTAATTAAAAGAATCAAATCCGATTCAACTACATATGTCGAATCAAATTAGTAGGTTTGGTGATTTCCTACTCAGTGGCCCAGTCAAGATTAAAGGATTTGTTAATGTGACTGACTTGGGCAGTTACTCAGAACTGACCGAGCACGTTTGACAACAAATTAATTCATTTAACATTAACTGTCAGAGATTGATTTTTCATGGAACAAATTACTTGTCCTGTACATCATTTGCTTCCAGTGGGCTGTAGATAAAAGGAAGAAATAGAAAGAATTTTTAAAACATAGCTCTCTTTAAGGAAGCATTATTGGCAAGTTAAAGATTCAATGCCATGTTAGTGCATAAGAAGGACATTGAAATACAAGTATAAATGACAAGGGAACAGGCATTCACTATGTAATGGGACATTTATCAACATGATTATTCTCTTGAATCATCAGTTGCAAGTAATTTTGTCACTTTTCAAATTAATAACTGGAAATAAGGCTGCCCCATGGCTCAATAGGTAAATGTACAGCATAGAATAACATTTTAACCATTTAGTTAGCAAAATCTAGATTTTAACCTCAGTAATCAGAAGCAGCAATGTCACAGATGGCTTTAGTGACTCTGGGAAGGAAACAGAGAAGTTCGGACCTGAGACTGCTGAATGAATGCGAGTCATTCCCATGTCAGTGTACCGGAGTGAGGTAGGACACCTGGTTGAGTGGTGCCACAACAACATCAGGAAAACTAAAGAGGTGATTGTTGACTTCAGGAAGGGGAAGGAGGTGAACATGTGCTAATCTACACTGGGCGATCAGTGGTGGAGAGAGTCAGCAGCTATAAATTCCTGGCTGTTAATGTATCTAATGACCTGTCCTGGGCCCAGCACATAGATATAGTTACAAGGAAGACATGCCAGCATCTTTACTTTCTTAGAAGATTACTTCTACAGACGTACTGTTGAAAGTATCCTGACTGGTTTAGTGCGGCAATCTGAATATGCAAGAACATAAGCAGCTGCAGAGAGTATTGTATTCAGCCCAATACATCACAGGCACATCCCTGCCCACCATTGGCAGTATCTACATGAGGTGCTGCCTCAAGAAGGCAACATCTATCATCAAAGATTCCCACCACCTGAGCCATGCCACCTTCTTGCAGCTACCATCAGGCAGGAGGTACAGAAGCCTGAAGTCCCACACCACCACGTTCAAGAACAGCTACTTCCCTTCAACCATTCAGTTCTTGAACCAACCTGCACAACTGTAATCACTACCTCAGTATAGCAATACTATGTTCACTTTGATCACTTTTCACTACAATGGACTTGATTATTTTGTTCTAATTGTGTTCTTTCTTGTAAAAATTATGTTTAATTTATGTTTAATTTATGCTTATCTTGTAAATGCTACTTATCTGATGCTATGTGTCTGTGATACTGCTTCAAGTAATTTTTCATTGCACCTGTGCATACATGTGTTTGTGCATATGACAATAAGCTCAACTTAACTTTACCACGGGATCAGATGAGAACAGACAAGAGCTTGGTCAAAATGGCCTCATATAGATGCATTGGTCATGGTCATTCATGAAGAATGCAACTTCAGGAAGATGCAGGTAGAGAGCAGAGGTGATGTTGGTATCAATAAATTGCAACCTAATGAGGGTCAGGATAAACTGAAGGGAAAAGCTTAGTATAGCGATGGTTCCCAGCTCGAGAGTCAGAAGGGTTGTTGACAAATTGAGTACCACCTCACTGAGTATGAATTGATGCATTTCAGTGAAAAACATAAATTATATTTTGAATAATGAAAGCTAATTGATGCAGAAGGGTGGATAACTGTGGTTGATGAGAAAATAAAATGCCTTCTCTAATGAATGAAGCAATGAAAAAAAGGATCTTAGGGCAAGTATAGAAAGATCATAAAAGATATTCAGGAATCTATACACACACTTGGAGAAGCTAATCTCTGACATCCACAAGATATAAATGTTGTCGAGACAATAGGTATCATCACTTTGGTAAAGGTTAGTAAGAAGAAATGCAAAAATATGGGTGCGTAACTATAGTACATAGATGATTACGCAATGAGTTAGGATGGGGCATAGAAAACTGTTTACTACTGATTGAATGCTTTGGAGATAATATTAGCTGATCAGTCTTCTGGAGAGTGAACCTGCGGAAAGCATCTGGTCCGGATAGATTCCACGGCTGTGTCCTTAGATCCTGCGCAGATCAGTTGGCGGGAGTACTTGCAGACATTTTTAATCTCTCCCTACTTCAATCTGAGGTTTCCACCTGCTTTAAGAAGGCCACTATCATCCCCGTGTCAAAGAAAAATAAGGTAACATGTCTTAATGACTATCGCTTGGTGGATCTGACATCCACCATCATGAAGTGCTTCAAGAGGCTGGCACATCAACTCTGCCTCCCAGACAACCTTCACCCATTGCAATTCACCTGCATCAAAACATATCCATGGCGGACGCCATCTCCCTGGCCCTGCTGTCATGTCTGGAGTATCTGGATAGCAAACGTACCTACGGCAGACTCCTATTTGAATTGGTGGTCATTGACTTCAGGAAGAGGAGCAGTACACACACTTCTGTTCATATCAGTGGTGCTGAGGCTGAGAGGGTTGATAGCCTCAAATCCCTAGGTGTAAACTTTACCAATAGCTTGTCCTGGTCCTATCACATGGACACTATGGCCAAGTAAGCACACTAGTACCTCTACTTTCTCAGAAGCCTAAGAAAATTAGACATGTCCCTGTTGACCCTCATCATTCTTTATCGATGCACCACAGAAAGCATCCAGATGTCTCACGGCTTTATATGGCAACTGTTCTGCCCAGGACCAAATAAATCACAGAGTTGTAAATGAAGCTCAGTCTATCACGAAAACCAACCTCCACGCCATGGACTCTGTTTACACTTCTCACTGTCTCAAAAAAGCAGCGAACATAATCAAAGACCCCACCTACCCTGGACATTCTCTCTTCTCTCCCCTTCCATCGGGCAGAAGATACAAAAGCTTGAAAGCAAGTACCACCAGGCTCAAGGACAGTTTCTATCCCGCTGTTATAAGACTCTTGAATGGACCTTTTGTACGTTAAAGATGAACATTTGACCTCACAGTCTACAGCGTCATGACCCTTGCACCTTATTGTCTACCCACACTGCACTTTCTCTGAAACCGTAAATCTATATTCTGCATTCTTTCACTACTTTTCCCTTGTACTACCTTGATGTATGTATGTTTTGAAATGATTTGTATGGATGGCATGCAAAACTATTTTTCATTGTATCTCGGTACATGTGACAATAATAAGCCAATTCCAAATCCAAATGCACAAGATTCAAAACAGAGCAGCATTTTTCTGGCAGGGAATACATTACTGGAGTCAGTGATTGAAGTAAAGTTCATGGAATTGAACTTCTTGATCATCTGGTGGTTTTTACTAACTTTGGCACTGGATCAGTGGATACTCTGAATAAATGGTACAAATTGCTGTTTACATTGTTTTGCCAGGCTTGCCAGGCTTCTGTCGATCTTCCACAAATGTTAAAGCAGATGACTACAGGAATTCTTGTGGCAATGCAAGTACATCATATCAATTAAGAACAGATTTTGATAGTTAAGAAATGGGATATAAGAGCAAGCAAACATGCGGGATTAAGGATATTGCTCAGGTAGAGGATAAACATGAAATGGACAGCTGGGTCAAACTGTCAATTTCTCTCTTGTAATATCTGGGTAATTCATTGTAAAATGGATACAAAACACTGTATTTTCTGCATTACACAATTACATTATTCAGAATTGAACCTTCCCAGAACTTTTCAATTTGGGATGCAAGTCAAAATCAAACTGAAATCAGTCACAAAAACAAATTTACACAAATTCAAGCTTAAATAAAAATACCTAGATCCAAATTATCATCAGTTTAAATCATAAATTTTATACTTATTATTATCATTTAACTGTAAAATTATAATAAGAATCAAAGAGTATTTGAGCAGCTATTAACTGTCAGTCGATATAGAAAAATAAATACAACATGCATTTATATGGCACCTTTCATGACTTCAGGATGTAGCAAAACACTTTACAGCCAATGAAATGCCTTTGAGGTAGGGAATCAATGTCATGTTGCTGTCACTGCTGGAAGCAAGAAACTACAAATGTTGTTTCCGTGAGGGGAGTTTATTAACTTCAGTCATAGAATTGTACAGTACAGAAACAAGTCCTTCAGCCCAACTCATCCATGGCAACCATGATGCTTATCTACGCTAATCACATTTGCCTGCATTAGGCCTGTATCCCTCTTCTCCTATCTTATCCTTGTCCAAATACTTTTTAAATAGCATAATTGTGTCTGCCTCTATTATTTCCTCTGGTAGCTTGTTCCATATACCCACCATCCTCTGTGTGAAAATCTTGCCTCCAGATTTCTTTCAAATTTCTCCTGTCTCACCTTAAACCCGTGGTTCCACCTATCATCTATCAGCTTCTGTCTCACCTGTCCCTTTATACTGGCTATCTTCCCTCTACACTCTCAGTCCTAACTCAGGATCTCAACCCGAAATGTCACCCATTCATTTGGCTCCACAGAATTCTCCAAGTTCTTCCAGTGGTTTATTTTTTGCACCAGATTCCAGCATCTCTGGTCTCTTGTGTCTCCAGTTAACTGGTATGCTGAGTCCCCACCAACTTCAGGACTGTCACTGATATAAATGCAACAGAGCCAAAGAACAGAAGCATCCACACAATGCTGCTGATATCCACATCTTCAGCTCATTAGGAAGCGAACAAAAGAGCATAATGGACATAAGCACAGAGTACCAGTGAGCAAACCAGTGTGAACTACTAAAGAATAGTCTTAAAATGAGCTTTGCAGCACAGTGAAGGATGAATAGGGGGAAGGCTTCTTGGGGTACGCAGCTGTTTGTAAACCCCACAAATTCTGAAATGGTTGCTACTACAGAGCATTAACAAACATGAGACAGTCTTATTAACGAACTTGTCCTTTTTTGACTATCAGACTTCACATAACTAAGAATAAAGTTAATCTTGGAAATATTTACAGAGAAGTCAGTGTTTGACATCTTACACACAACTTTCTATATCATATTATCCAATCAAAATGATGCAAATATTCAAAGTATAACAGGATTAATAAAGAGGTGATATTGAGGAAGTTTTAAATACTAGAGGAAAGGGAGAGGGAGAGGGAGAGATTAAATGTTAAGCTTTAAGGGAACTCCCGTCAAGAGTGCTTTAAAACTAATGACGTACCTTCGAAACATTGTTGTGGAATGAGGAATCATCCAGTACTACAGTGGTGTCAGCATAGCTGTGTTGTTCTCCAGACGGGGAATTGAGTCCACAACTTCTGACTCAGAATGATGGCAAACAGAAACTGGAGTTTGAATAATTCTGATTTGAAATAAAACTTCACATCAAGCATTGACACTGATATGAATCTATGAGGTTAAATGGTCAGACTCTGTACTGGTCCTTATGGAGCAGAACCATCCTGAAGGGTTTATTCTACATGCAAGTTACAGTGATTACAGGTTTGTATAAATTGATAAGAGTGTTTCAGATGGCTCTTCCAGAACTCCAACTCTGCTGATTATGCTCAAGTGCAAGTGAGATCTAAAATATGGAACATAAATTTTCAACATGCCAAAAGTTGCTCTCTGGTTTTACAGACAATTCCACCATGTAGCAAACTAAATATCTTACCGTTCATAGGTCTACAAGGTTCAACTGGGCTGGGAATTAGAATGCTGCTCTGAAGGATTAACTTCAAGAAGGTACCTCAAAGGGGTCATTATTGTATTGAATGTCATACCATTCCTAAAGCAAAATATTTGCACATTTAATGATGTTTCCATTGCCCTTTGTTGAATATCCTCAAGCTTAAAATTGGTGGCTATATACACCCTTGAAAAATTATATTTTCTGGTGAATACCCACAACACAACCTCAAGAATGGGTACACTGTTTATGGTGGTGCAGCTGTGCTATATGTTATAGCACAGGGAATTCCATTTTTTTATATATTATTACCACTAAGCTTTAAACATTAAGTACAGTTAAAGCGGGCAAGAAAAGAATTTGTAAGTGTTCAGGTGACTGCCTTCAAAACAATTAACACAAATTTATCAGTACATCTCCCACTTCAAATGAATCATTTTGTGTACAGAAGTTAGGACATTTTGTTGCTAACTAAGCTGCACAGCTTCTTGTTACCATCTGTATTACTGCCTGGTATTGATAGTAACTCAAGCTACTCCACTGTAATGTTTGGAGGCATGATAAAGGACTGGGAATGATGCCACCGTGACCTGCTGCCAGCCAAAATATTTCTGTGGAATCTGGAAGAGGAATCCGGCTCTTCTTGAATCCCACCTGATCAGAACCGAGTCTGTTCCCTTTGTACTTTACGAGAGTCTGCAATGGATCATGTGAAGGACTGCTGATCTGACAGATCCACAGAGCGGAAATGTAATCTTTCCAGGTGATCACGAAGACTGTGTTAGGGTCAACGATGGGAAAGAGCCACTGATGAACCATTTTAACAAGGCTCTTTCAGATTTTGGGCATGCCCACTCATTTTTCAGCTTGTCTTGGGCAGCTTTTCCTTTCTCAAAAGGATACCATCCTTTTGAGAAAGGAAAGGGAAGAATGGTCTGGGTGGCCAAAGGGAAGCCAAAGTCAGTGTTCATGCTGGAAGGAAAGGGATTGATGTTGTGTGGTCAGTAGTCAAGCAACTGGGGAGTGGAAGCTGAAATTAAAGTCCTCAATAGATAGTAATCTTTGGATTACTCCCAGAGTTAGTGTGTGACTGAATACCAGGGCTAGAGAAACAGTGTCTTCATGTTTCTGGGCTTTGGGACCAGTTATGGATCAGGAGAAAGTGGATCACAACAGGGCTGGTCCAATGATTTCCTGGGGGCATTAACTAATTTGGCTTTGATGAAATATTCAGGAGAAGAATGTATACTGTAGACCATAAAAGGCAAACTGCACTTGAACAAATATAGTTCAGAAATAGGCAGAATCAGTTAGGAGGCAAATGTGAGGCTATTTAAAATAGATCTGGAATGTATGTTGGAGAATGTAGGCACAAGTCACCAATGGGAATGAGGTTGTGACAATTACAGTGAGTTGGATCAAAGAAGGGAAAGAATGGAAAGAAGATATTCAAGATATTTAAAGAATATAATAGAAACATATTGATCAAACAATCTATTAGAGCACCGGAGTGGGATAATGTAACTGAGAAGGCAAGGATAGATTAGTTAGTTTAGATCAATTAGTTTAGGATTAGAAAAGAATGGAAGGAGACTATAAGGTAACATTTCTTTATTAGTCACATGTACATCGAAACACACAGTGAAATGCATCTTTTGCATAGAGTGTTCTGGGGGTAGCCCGCAAGTGTCGCTGCGCTTCCGGCACCAACATAGCATGCGCTCAACTCTTAACTCTTAACAGCTATCTATGCCCGGATCAAGGGCTCACTGCATTGTAACGCAGAAGTCAGGGATGGGTGGGACATTAGATTTCGGTGCAGAGTCCAGTGCTGGCAAACTTCGGCTCCTGTTCCTTAGCTTCATGACATCCGGTGTGTGCAGCCAGACCCCATTCATTTGAATTAGGTTACCAAACCTGATCAAAAAAGATAAATACAGGTGTGCTTTCTTTTAACTTTACCTTAATGTTTTTAATTAATTTCAAGCATTTCAAGGTACTATTGTAATTTTAGCTTTTCCTGTACAATTATTGTATTTTAAAAAATTATTTCAATCTATTGGAATGTTTTTAATTGTTTCTGATTGTCAGAGGAATTTAAAAATAGTTCAGAGTCCTTTGACAGCTGCAAGACCTGATGACTTCAGGAAAGGGGGCGGTGTACATGTGCTTTTCTACATCAACGGTGCTGAGGTTGAAAGGGTTGAGAGCTTCAAGTTCCTGGGAGTGAACATCACCAGTAGCCTGTCCTGGTCAAATCATGTAGATGCTACAGCCAAGGAAGCTCACCAGTGCCTCTACTTCCTCAGGAGGCTAAAGAAATTTGATATGTCCCCTTTGACACTCACCAACTTTTATCGATGCACCATAGAAAGCATCCTATCTGGATGCATCACGGCTTGGTATGGCAACTGCTCTGCCCACGACTGCAAGAAACTGCAGAGAGTTGTGGACACAGCCCAGCGCGTAACGGAAACCAGCCTCCCCTCCTTTACCTCTCGCTGCCTTGGTGCAGCAGCCAGCATAATCAAAGACCCCACCCACCCAAGTCATTCTGTCTTCCATCAGGTAGGAGATACTGGAGCTTGAGGGCACGTACCACCAGGCTCAAGGACAGCTTCTATCCCACTGTGATAAGACTATTGAACGGTTCCCTTATACAATGAGATGGACTTTGACCTCACGATCTACCTTGTTGTGACCTTGCACCTTATTGCACTGCACTTTCTCTGCAGCTGCGACACTTTACTCTGTATTGTTATTGTTTTTACCTGTATTACCTCAAAGTGCGCTGTACTAACTCAGTGTAACTGCACTGTGTAATGAATTGATCTGTACGATCGGTATGCAAGACAAGTTTTTCACTGTACCTCAGTACAAGTGACAATCATAAACCAATACCAATTGGTACAGCTATGTTGCAAGAGGTAAGTGTGGCCACAGGTAAAGCACAGGGTGCAAGTGTGGGTGGTGGCCGGATTAAGCATGGCTCAGCCCAAAACTATGCATAGTATGGAGAACAGTGGGAGAATCCTTAGGGGAAAAGGGAATTAAAAAAGGCGCATGAGAACAAATTAGCAGTACGCCTGAATGGAACATGTGTCATAAAATGACACAACATGAAGTTGGTCCTCCAGCCCATCATGTTCATGCCGCTATTACGCACACGTCTACACTAATCCTACATTAAACCAATTTTATTCTTCCTTCATTCGCATCAACTTCCCCCAGAGTTTATCATTCGCCTGCACACGAGGGGCAATTTATAGTGGCCAATTAACAGCAACCCATACATCTTTGGGATGTGGAAGGAAATCAGAACACCTGGAGATAAATTAAGCTGGTTTATTATATTCACATGTACTGAGGTACAGTGAAATACTTGTCTTGCATACCGTTCATACAGATCAACTCATTACACAGGGCATTAATGTAGTACAAGGTAAAACAATAACAGAATACAGAATAAAATGTTACAATTACAGAGAAAGTGCAGTGCAGGCAGACAAGAAGGTGTAAGGTCAATACAAGGTAGATTGTGAGGTCAAGAGTTCATTTCATCATACTAGGGAACCATTCAATAGTCTCATAACAGCGAGATAGAAGCTGTCCTTGAGCTTGGTGGTACAGGCTTTCAGCTTTTGTATCTTCTGCCCGACAGGAGAGGGGAGAAGAGAGAATGTCCAGGGAAGGTGGAGTCTTTGATTATGCTGGCTGCTTTACTGAGGCAGTGAGAAGTATAGAAAAGAGTCCATGGAGGGGAGGCTGGTGATCACAGGGAGAACATATAAAGTCCACACAGTCAGCACTTGAGTTCAGGATTGAACCTGGATCACTGGACCTGTGAAACAGCAGCTCTACCAGCTGTGCCTCTTGTGTTATCCCACACTACATCATAAAAAGTTGGAAGCAGGCATAGGAAGGCTGAATCTGCAGCAAATATGAAGAAGGTATTTTTGTGGAGGTAGGACGTAGCTGAGATACAAAATAAGTATTTGCATCTATCTTTACCAGAAAAGTGGAAGCTCCTGATAGAGCAGTAAATATAGTGTCTGCAATATTGGTATTGGTTTATTATTGTCACTTGTACCGAGGTACAGTGAAAAACTTGTCTTGCATACCGATCGTACAGATCAATTCATTACACAGTGCAGTTGCATTGAGTTAGTACAGAGTGCATTGAGGTAGTACAGGTAAAAACAATAACAGTACTGAGTAAAGTGTCAAGCTACAGAGAAAGTGCAGTGCAATAAGGTGCAAGGTCACAACAAGGTAAATCATGAGGTCAGAGTCCATCTCATCGTATAAGGGAACGATTCAATAGTCTTATCACAGTGGGGTAGAAGCTGTCCTTAAGCCTGGTGGTATGTGCCCTCAGGCTCCTGCATCTTCTACCTGATGGAAGAGGAGAGAAGAGAGAATGACTTGGGTGGGTGGGGTCTTTGATTATGCTGGCTGCTTCGCCAAGGCAGCGAGAGGTAAAGATGGAGTACAAGGATAAAATGGATCATGATGATGGTCTTGAACGTTTGGCTTTCCTTGAAGAATCAAAGTTATTGTGTCATGACAGAATGTATCCTAGGGCATCAAGAGTTGTAATGGTGAATGGAGGCTCTGGTTATGATCTTCCAATCCTCCATGGATATGGTAATGATGCCAGAAAACTGGAGGACTGCAAATGTTCACCTTTGTTTCAAATCGGGTAGATGAATAAACCTAGCAACTGCAGGCCAATTAGATTAAAGGTGGTGGAGGAGAAACTTTTAGCGACAATATTGTAGGACGAAAATTAATTTGGAAGTCAGCATCGATTTGTTAAAGGCAAATTATGTTTGACTAACTTAATCTATCTTTAATTAAGTAAGCACTTCAGATATAGTCAGGCATTGTTCTTGAAGTGCAAATTTCTGGCTGCATCTAAGGTGTCCTTTTATCTTTCACAGCTCATTACTTGGTGAAATATCCCCATTCTTTTTAGCATATTCTCTGAAGGGAATCCCTTGACTGACAGCCTCCATAGACTTGAATATGAAGGAACAAAATAATGACTGAACAGAACTTCCCATTTTGAGGTTAAAAATTTCCACTCGTTCATGTGAATTATTACTGGAAATATTAATATAGCAGCTGGTCTCTCGTGGTGATGCTTAAATTAAGGTAGAGGACACCCTAACTGTGATGGATAAACTGTAGTGAAAGTAAGTGTTTTGTTAGCAGGAAAATCTTTTATAGATAAATATTATAAAGATCTTACCAGCAAAGTGCAAATGTAATTTAAATATCAACAAAACTCATCCACATATGTGGAATAAAATTTACACCAGAGACAATAAAGTGCTCATAACAAACTGGTGCAGTGCACTGGTCTAAAAATGGAAGAATATTTAGAGTAAAGAATAGCAAGTCAAAGATATTGGGCAAGTAATTTCCTGACAAAGCATTCTGTCAGTAACATTCCTTATTGAAGAATAAAAAATAAAAAAATACTGGAAGAACTCAGCAGGTCAGGCAGCTCCTGTGGAAAGAGAAACAGTTCACATTTCAGGTCGAAGACTCTTCATCAGAACTTCATCAGATGCTGCCTGATCTGTTGATTTTTCCAGTATTTTCTGTTTCTGCTTTTATGTCAGGTTTCCAGCATCTGCAGTTTTTTGATCCCCAAATGAGGAAATGGGCTTTGGGTTCTTTTGAAGATGAGAAAGAAACATGAAATGAGCTTTTGCTCCTTGAATTTTCCAAGCTGAAGCAACTATTTTCTTGTCCAAGAATAGTTTTGCAACGTAGCTTTATGGTGCCAACATTTCAAGGTCAGGAATTCCATTCCTAATATTTCCACCTCTCAGATATGTACCTTAAAACCTATCACTTTGTCCAATATTTTGTCATCCACCCTAATTAACATGATTGCCCTACAACATGTCAGTAGCTCCAGGTGGAAGCACTAACTGGCTGCAGTCCCAGTGTACTGAAGTTCAGGATCTTCATGGTGCAAAACTCAGGCAGGTTTACCAAGTGTTCCAGAGGCCAGATCTATCACTATGCACCTATAATGAGTCCAACAGCAATAGTAATATACTGAGAGGATACAGTTTGTATCTGGCCTCTTAGCTTTATCCCAGCCATTCATTAGAATATGGTTGCAACCTTCATTAAAAGGATGTGGTTTGTTTGACTTACATTATTCTAATTAATATTAATGACTAAGTTGAACATGATTTCAAATGAACATAATGTTTTTAGTTTTCATTAATACTTCAACTATTTTATTTAAAGATTAAAGAGATTAAGAAACAGTGAAAAAGAACTTCTGCTGGCACAAGCTGTCAAAGGGACATCAGGGTTTTGTGCAGGTAGGGCCTTGGTTGCCGTCACTTATCACTCATACACTGCTCCATCTTGTGGAATGGATGCAGTGGCAAGGATATAGGGAGAACATTGCCACAAAAGGGAAGTTCGACAGTAGGCGCAAAAGAGGCAAACACCATGTGATGGCTGGGTCTATCACTCTCCAGCTTAATATCTCATGTGGCATAATGTTCAGCTTTACTTAACAATGTTCCTTGAGGTCTTTGGGACTTTTTGCTACATTAAAAGTACTTTGTTACATTAAGTCTTGTTTTCAGTAAGCAGACTCCAGGTAACGTATGTAAGAAAATCATTCTGTTTTATACAATAAACGTATGATGCACAAATGCACAAGTGTTGGACTCAACTTCTGAAATTTGGTCCCATTAAAGTCAATGAATCCAAATTACAGAAGCAGAGTTCAACGTGCAGATAATGCTTCATCACAAGTTCAGTGGACACAATAAAGGAGAAATTCCTCCCCAGTTGTCAGTTTCAGCTTTGCTGCTCCATGTGCATGCCCATTTGTTGTGGATATGCTAAAGGATTGCATAGTGATGGGAAACACATTTGTACTTCACGTAAAAAGAGGATAACGTAGAGATTTGGACGTGATCATTGAGGGTTCACTGAAGCTTTCCAGTCAAGTGCAATTGCTATCAACAAAGCTAATTACATACCAGGATGCATCTTGGTGGCAATTGACTATCAGTCAAAACAAATTACAGATCACTATTTGAAATATTGCTTGAATTTAGAGTAACCTCACTTTAAAAGGAAATTGATGCAGCAGCTTTAGCAAAAATGAAGAATAATTTTGAAATTTAGCTCTCTAAATTATCAGGACAGCCCCAGAGAGAAGGCGCTCTATATTTGTTGTGAAAATAGAGTTCCACCACTATCTTCAAGCACATCAAATTTCAACCTTGTCAGTGACAACCATGCATCTTTATCATTTATTTATACTGTCTATTTGAGTTGGTCTGTGTTAAAAGAAAAAAATAGAGAGTGATTCAAGATTGCTAGTAAACATGTTAAAAAAACAACAGAAGAAGAAATTAATAACATATATTAATCCATTTTAAGTGCACCAAATACCTTTTAGTCTATTGCAGGCCCTATAAGAATAAAGTTTAAATTAAGATAAAAAAATGTTCTACTGAATGCATTATTTTTCTTTAAATTGAAGAAGGGGGAAATTAACTCAGTCAAGGATTCATTTTCGAACACAGGAGGAATAAATAAGCAGCCTGCACTTAAGCCTGACAACCAACAAGGATAAAGTAATATTTAAAAATACCTTTTCTGGGAAGACTAAACAGGTAAAGAAAAATCCAACAAAGAACATTCTACATCCTGTGTTCCTCTTTAACATGAGTTATGATTTCAAACCCACTACAGAAAAGGAAAATACAAAGAAAGACCAGGTACAAGCAATTATCTGACTGTAAGAAATAAAAATAGAAGACGTAGCCCTTGGCTGATTGCGTACCATCTTATTAGAACCAGAAATCGTGCCAAGAGAAGGTCCTTTGGCCCCGAGCCCATTCAATAAAGTACAAGAGGGAAGGGAGAAAGTATAATACACAGCAGAAGAGCTGCTCTGGGTGCAAGACCTGCTGTATGTGTATATATGAAATTTTTATTTGTACACTACTTCCCTGGCCCTACAACAATAGTGGCTGAGACCAGAGACTTTTAGTACTCTGCCATTGCTTTACAGCTAGAAGAATATCTAGAATTGATTGCTTCCCTTGTCATATTCATAGCTCTTTGGTGGCTTCAATAGACTGGAAAGATAACAGATAAATGAAAAGAATATCTCCAGTTTTGCATCAGAATATATTTAAGCATGCTGTTCATCACACTTATTGTTTCTTACATTTACAAGTAGTTGCTAAAAGACAACATTCTCCAAAAAAAACCTTTTAACTGTTATGAACTCCAACCACATTCAATTCCAAAAATTAGACGATGACAGAGTTCCATCTTAATGACAGAGTACTATCTTTTACAGTAAATGGAAAAATCCTTCTTCCTTAAAAAGCTACTTACCAGGAAAACCTAACAGTATCCTTAAAATAATTTAATATTTCCTTATTGTTCATCAACCAAAGGTTATAAGAAGCAAAACATTTTCTCTGAAAGTTAAAAAAACAAGCCTAGAAATTGTATCAACAAATAGTTAGCAATTACTTCCAGGTGAAATCACACCAATCGCAGAATTGGATGGGTTACTTCTTATAGTGATCCACATTAGTGCACCAAAGGTTTTCCCATTGTCAGGTGAGATCAGAATCCATGCAATACCCAATTCTACATGCACCGACATAAATAGGAGCTCAGAGCTCCACAAAACATCTGTCATGGAACAGCCTCCTAAATAATTAAACTCTAATAGTTTCTGTTCTCTTAAGATCATGCTCAGTGTGATGTGGAACCAATCATCTCAGGATTTATCCTAATAGAAAGCAGAAAATAAACACCCTGATTTGTGTGAGAGTTGTAAGTGTTAATGTTGCCTCTAAAGAATTATTACTAATTAGTCAAGATCATCACTACTACAGATTGATAAATTGCCTAAAGTGGTCATCCTTCTAGCATTGATTTATACTCTGGTGCTACCAATATCTAGATGCCACTCAATCTAATTGCTCTACCACTGATCATAGCAAGATGAAAAAAAAGCATAGCAATCTGTTGATAGACAGGTGTCAATAACCCCTCCGCACAAACTCCACCCCCACCTCCCTGCCCCGCCTATTTTCTTTTCACAATATTTCCATACACACAAGGCAAAGTCAAATCAGTCAAAACATCCAGTCAATTGATAGCCCAGCACCACTAAATATTGGAAGCTTTTAGACTGTAGTTGGTCAATTCATCAAAGGCAACTAAAAAAATACCTAAACTTCCTCTAATTCGTCCTCTAAATGTTGCTAGACCTACAATTGACCTTCCTGGCCATTGCATTCATCTCCTGCTGATCACTAAACTTTGGATTGAGTCAAGACAAACATCATGACCTTCACCCTGTCTTAAATCTTTGCTCAACTACACTCCCCCCCAACCCTTCAAAGAAATTCATTGTCAATTGACCACTGTTATCCAATAACCACTCAGTTTATATGTTCTGACAAACAATGAGTTTGAGAAGCTAATAACGCAATGAAAGAAAGCTCTGATGAGAGTAAGTGAAAAGGCAAAAGCATTATAAACATGATCCAGACAATGAAAATAATTAACTATAAAACTTTTGCACTTTGGGAGGTCAAATGTAAGAGGAAAGTATACAGTAAATGGTAAGACCCTTGTGTACAGAGATTGATGTACAGAAGGACCTTGGGGTGCATAACTCCCTGAAAGTGACAACACAAGGTGGTGAAGAAGGCCTTTGTCATACTTATTTCCATCAGTTGGGGTGCTGAGTTTAAAAGTCAGGAAGTCATGTTGCAGCTGTATAAACTTTGGTCAGGCCACATTTGGAGTACTGTGTGCAGTTCTGGTCACCACATTACAGGAAGGATGTGTAGGATTTCAAGAGGGTGCAGAAGAGGTTCGTTAAGATGCTACTTAGATTAGAGAGTATTAGCTTTAAGGAGGTTGGACAAATTTGGATTGTTTTCTCTGGAGCGTCAAAGGTTGAGGGGTGACCTCTTAGAAGTATATAAAATTATGAGAGGTGTAGATAGGGTAGATAGGGTCTTTTTCCCAGGATGGAAACGTCAAATACCAGAGGGCATTGTTTGAAGGTGAGAGGGGGGAAAGATTAGGAGATTTATGAGGCATGTTTTTTTTA
This sequence comes from Pristis pectinata, assembly GCF_009764475.1. Classification (NCBI taxonomy): domain Eukaryota; kingdom Metazoa; phylum Chordata; class Chondrichthyes; order Rhinopristiformes; family Pristidae; genus Pristis; species Pristis pectinata. Next base: position 102,123,209 of record NC_067410.1, on the reverse strand, counting down.
CACAGATAGTAGTAGGTGCCTGGAACGTGCTGTCAAGGGAAGTGGTGGAAGCAGATACAATAGCAACATTTAAGAGGCATTTAAACAACCACATGTACAAACAGGGAATGGAGGGATATAGACCATGTGCAGGCAGACAGGATTAGTTTGGATTGGCATCATAGTCAGCACAGCTACCACCTGTTCCTCTGCTGTACTGTTCTATGTTCTGTTCCCTGTTGTATTGTATTATTTGCCAAAAAGGAAATAAAGCTATCTGAAGGATTTCTGTAAAGAATAGTTTTTAGCCTATTTCCAGATTTATTGGAAACATCCAATAGGGCAGCATAGATGCATGGTGAGTAGAGTTGCTGCCTCATCGCTCCAGTGACCAGGTTTGACCTTGAGTTCTGGTGCAGTATGGAGTTTGCATATTCTCCCTGTGACCACGTGGATTTCACTTGGGTGCTCCAGTTTCCTCCCACATCCCAAAAATGTGCTGGTTGATAGGTTAATTGGCCACTATAAATTGACTATAAAGTGTGTAGAAGAGCAGCAGAATTTGGGGAGGATCGATGTGAATGTGGCGAGAATAATGTGGAGTGCAAGTGGGTGCTCGATGGTCAACGTGTGTTAATTGGTCAGTTTCCATATGACTCCATGACTTCTGATCCAATAATACAATTAAAGACCCTTTGCTTCAAACCATAGGATTGCTTTGTCCTGAAAAAAAACACATGACTACCAAGACATACCAAAGAAGAAAACCAAATGAGGTAAATCTAGATGCTTTGATCAAGTAGTTCTGAGTTTGGGTTTCAGAAATGTTTCCGTTACTAAGCATTTAACTCTGAGTCAGAATGTGGTGAGTTCAAGATCCACTGCAGAGGTTTGAACACAGAATCTATCCTGATTCTTCAATGGCAGAACATGCAGAGATAGTTTTTGAGTGAGATGTAAAGCTTAGGCACCATCTGAGCTCTCTGTCGGACATGTAAGAAACTGTGGCATTATTCTGCAGAGAAACACAACACTTTTCTCTGACATCCTGGTAAATATCTATCCCTCAATTAGCACAACTGAAAATATAGATTTTCTTGTCATTATTACATAACTATTTGTAGGATTTCGATGTGTGAAAATTTGCTAATGTATTTCCTACATTACAACAATGAATGCACTTCAAACATATTTGGCTGTAAAGTGCTGTGGGATGTCCTAAAGTTGTGATCTATCTGAACTGAACTTAGTGAGAGCAAAGGAAGAAGTGATGGCAAGTAACATATAACACATTCAAAACTTAATGTTGAAACAATAAGCCTTTTGACTAGAGATAGAGAAGTTAAATCAGAAAACAGAAAGCTTGTGATGGAAGATGGGAGAGTGAGAGGGTGCATGCTAAATATAAGGAATAAAAGCTGTTTGATGACATAATATTTCTCGTGTGAACTGTTTAGGTGTAAGATAAGGATGCTGGTAAGAAACTTGCCAGTGTGGGGCACTGCTTAAGTCAGAATCAGTCAAATCCTGATTTATTGTATCATATATCTGATTATCCCTCAGTCCTACAGTGCTGGAATAATGGACGGGCTATTGCAAATTTTCATTTACACTGTACTGTTGCTTCATTTAAGCACTAAAGGTTCAGACTGTACTGAATTTACACAATTTGTCAAGTGAAAATTCCCATGAATTTTTTTGACAGTCTTTTACCTTGTCTCTTTATTCTGGTAATTATATCTTTCCACCCTGCTGATTATGCATGTTTCAGATCCGCTCCTCGTCTTCCTGCATTAGGTCAAATCATTCAACCTCTCCTTAAATTCAGCAAAAGATATTTACAGTAACACTGACTGAAGGCTGTTTTTCTGTCATAAGTCATTTTCAGAAGCTTCCAAAGTCAGTTATAATAACTCTCTGTCAGACTTGTGCATTGCACGCCCACTGAAATAAGTAGATTTTGTTGGCACAGCTTCTGGTGAGCGTTATGAAAAATGAGTGATAACTTTGTACCGTCAGAAGCTGTTAATATGTAATTTCGATCACTTTTATTCACTGACGTGAAAAGCATCATTAACAACTGAAAATAACAAGAACTATCTGTTCATTAACTTTGCTACAACAGTGTGTCATAAAAAACCTTATTAAAAATTACTCCCTGGTTTACTCTATAATCCAATACCTCAAGTGATAATTTATGTATAGAATAATAAAATTCTCACTGTCTTTGCAAATATAAACAGTTACTTGTTCTCCGCAGCCAATCTGTTACATTCTACCAAACAGTTTAAAGTTGAATTTTATTGTTATGTGCTTCACAGGATGAACCCATTCAGTCCTTCATTCCTATGCCATGTCTTTGGAAGAACTATCCAATTGGTTTTAACATCTATGCCCTTTCCATTAGGTACTGCAAACATTTCCATTTCAACTACAGTATCTATCCAATCTCCTTTCGAAATTTACTTGCAAAGCCGCACCTTCCACCTATTCTGGCAGTTCATTCCAAATAACAACACATGAATATCTTAAAAAGTCTCCTCAGCTTGTTCTTTTGCCTATTTTGTTACATTTCTGAAAATCAGATACCTGCAGAGGTTAGAAATCTGAAATAAAAACAGAAAATACCGAAAACACTCAGCAGGTCAGGCAGCATCTAAGGAAAGTAAAACAGACAATATTTCAAGTCTGGGACATAAACCTTGGCCTTTATATAAATGATTATTCTCTTAAGGCTCTTCATAATTTGAATAGGTCAGCTTCTGTTTCATCTTCTCTCACGATCTGAATCAGGAAAGGTCAGTGGGAACTAAATTATATAGAATTGGAAAACTAGCTTAGGCAACAAAAACAGAAATGCTGGAAGAACTCAGCCAGTCAAGTAGCAACTGTGGAAAACTAGTTGACATTTCAGTCGAAGATGGCAATGAAGGGTGTTCAACCTGAAATATTAACTGGTTTCTCTTTCCACAAATGCTGCTTAACTGGCTGAATTCTTCAGCTTTTCTGGTTATGTTTCAGATTCCAGCATCTACAATCTTATTTGTTTTCCAAAACCAGCTTAGGAGCAATGACATGTGTTTAACCAATTGAACCATTGCAGGATGCTCAAAGAATCCATTCTAGAACCTCATTAACATAATGTTAACAAAGTTTCTACTCTGTGACAGGCTTACAAATTCAAGCTAGTCACAACAATTAATGCAGTCTGCATATTGTAATGGGAGGCGCCATGAGACTTCAGCTCATGATTCAAGGTATTTCAAGTGTCAGCAAGTTGCTGGAAGCTATGACCAAACATACACAGATTTTCCAGCATAGCTCTGGAGGTCTTGGTGGGAGATGGGTAGAGAGAGGTAACCCACCCACAATGAAACCCTGCGGGTACATCGTGAGGCAATGCTGAAAGCAGCAACCAAGGTGGACAGGAATCAAGTCCAGAAACGTGGATCCAGTGTCACAAGAATTTTAACTACCTCACATGAATGGGCAGGGTCAGTGAATACATCAATACATCTCATCACCCACCAATGCACACTGGCCAATTGTGCTAATGGTCCTACACCACTTACTCACCAACAATTTCTTTCAATCAGGACTTCTACCTAAAATTCAAATGCCCCACTAAACCCTTACATAGTAACCATAAATCCAAGCCTCATATCCACACCTCTCACCAGACATGCTGCCAGCCATTCAACCATGGTAACCACATCACCCAAATACATCAACATACTTCTCTCCCTTCTGCAGAACAATAAGGAGTATAATCAGTACCAGCGACAGCAACTGAGCAGGAAATTATCTGGTTCTTGACCCCAGAAGTGAAAGTCTCAGCCAGAGAAAACTGAAGAAAATGGCATGCTCCAGATACCAGTGTTCAAAGGGGGCTTTGAGGGTTTTCCAATGGTCCAATATGATCAAGATTTGTTGAGATATTGCCCTGAGGGAGAGGCAGTTGTACGGAGCAGTGTGAACCAGCTGAATCTAACCAGGTGAAAAATCCACAAGCATCCTCCTCAGTACTTATGCATGGAAATTTGAGCAAGTTCATGCTCCACCACTGGACCCCACATGGAGCCAAGTGTGGAGTGTGGTAGGGGAATTGCTGGTGGAGCTCAGCTGACAAGTTCAAGACTTCCATACTTGCATGTTAGACTGCTGGTACTTGTTGGCATGTCCCAGCCTCTTACAAATTTTGCTGATTGGCCTCCACGGACCAGGAGAAAGAAAAGTTAGCACAGAGGGAGCTAAAGAACACATCATCATTGGCCTAGGATCCAACACAAACTGATATTGGTATTGGTTTAGTATTGTCACTTGTACCAAGGTACAGTGAAAAGCTTGTCTTACAAACCGATCATACAGGTCAATTCATTACACAGTGCAGTTACATTGAGTCAGTAGAGTGCATTGATGTAGTACAGGTAAAAACAATAACAGTACAGAGTGTCACAGCTACAGAGAAAGTGCAGTGCAATAAGGTGCGAGGTCACAACAAGGTAGATTGTGAGGTCATAGTTCATCTCATTGTATAAGGAAAATGTTCAATAGTCTTATCACAGTGGGGTAGAAGCTGTCCTTAAGTCTGGTGGTATGTGCCTTCAGGCTCCCGTATCTTCTACCTGATGGAAGAGGAGAGAAGAGAGAATGTCCCGGGTGGGTGGGGTCTTTGATTTTACTGGCTGCTTTGCCAAGACAGCGAGAGGTAAAGACAGTTAAAGGTAGTTGAAGTCCTTGTTCTAATGACCGTCAGGAATTAAACTAAACTAATTTCATAGTGCACAAGCTTTCATAGTCTAGAAGTTACTGCAGGCAATAATAATAAACTTCTGCTGTCCTCTGTTGTAATGAAGATTTTCTCATATTAATTTTTTAAAAATTGACATCATTGAAAAAAACCATCAAAAGGAACATTATTCTTGGCCTCGATCCTAAAATTTCCCATAATTTGCAGCTGATGAGTGCTGAATGTACAGTATTGCTCAGAAAAGCTGTTGTGGGAGTTGAAGTGGCTACAGAAGTGCATAAAGGATGAATTCCTGTAACTGGGGCCAAAGCCAAAGGCTTAACTTTGCATAGATCTAAGATGGTTGATTTCATTTTCAAACACCAAAAGCACTCACCTTGATGAGCATAAAGTTGACGTAAATAATTTAAAATCAAATCGTTAGAATTACGAGCCTGTGACAAGTGTATACGTGAAAAACCTGTACAACCCTCAGTGGCATAGGTGTTGAGGACTGCTTGTCTGGTTCTACGGTCAAGCTTTTGAAAATTAATTATAAATGGAAGATCTTCTCACTTGCAAGTAATAAAAATGCTTCATATCTCCATTAATGGCAATGGATCCCTTTAAGGGTTTATTTTCAGTAAAATGGTAAGTGTGCTAAGCACATTCATCAAAAGTCAAATCAAGATATTGACATATTATGTTCCAGAGTCCATTGCTATCACTTGCAAAGTATTCATTTGTTTTTCCTTCTCATTTTAATTATTTACTTTTTCCAGAACGCCTTCCAAATCCCCTGAATAATTAAAATGAGAAGGAATGGAAGGGGTGGGTAAAGGGAGAGGAACGGCACAGGTTAAAAAGGTTGACAAACAATGGTGGACACAGTTTTACGTCACTGACTTTTAGACACGTATTAAACTTAGAACTGATATCTCAGAAAAATATAAATCTTCCTGCAGTTTCTGGGAAAAGAAACTGCTCAGTCATCAGGATCTGGTATAAAGGCAATAATAATTCTGAAGATCTATTTTCATCTGCTTACACAGTGTGACTTCTTTACACAATAGAGAAATAACATCCAGGGAATTAAGACAAAACTACTTTCTCTGAAGCATTCAATTTGCATTAAGAATGTTTTTTCTACCAGGGACATTTATTACTGATATTGTAGGATAAGCCATTCCCTACTTTCCAGATAGTGAATATAGCATGGTCAAATATGTTTATGATCTGTGAAAGGAGTGTTGGAAGGTTTTGGCCATTCAGTACAAATGGGACATGAAGCAATGGTGTTTTATATTTTCAAAAGGAGCACAAGATAGCTCTGAACAGATGGTTCTGGTCCCAAATTAACATAAACCAAAGTTTTAAAAATTCCCAGACTATATGTTGGACTATTTTATAAATTTTCAAGTACACTTTTTAAACCCTTCAGAGATCTGGTTATCTCATTGTCTCTTCATTGGTATTTAAATTTAGCCAATACTTGAATATTTATGATTAGACAGAAACTCAGGGGAAGCAGTATAACTCAGATCAAAATGTGTCACTTAAACAATTAAAACAAGCAGTTGATTTATTGTAACACCCTACAACAACATCTTAAGTGCGTAGAAAATTAAGATATAATGTGCAAATCATATTCTAGTAATTAACATCACATCTACAAAAAATAACATTAAATAGAGTTTTTAATGGTAAACCATTTTAATGTGCTTTGAAGACTTTTAACTCCTGTCTAAAATAAGTTATTGCAAGTTAATATCTCAACATGTTAGAAAGGCAAGCTAAATGTAACTAATTCCAGAAAAAAAGTGGGGAAAATGCACTTATCTAATCTAATTAGGCATAAGAACTGTTACACTGGTTCATGTCCATTCCGATTCCTTGCCAGTGCCACTGGCCCTGCTTCTGTACTCTTGGCAACCTCTAGAAAATAGGATGGAACTATTACAAGAACTGAAAGCAGCAGAACCGATAAATTACATGGAGTTGTTCATGTGTTTATCGTTTATGGATTCAGATACAAGGATTTTCATTGAACACTGCATGGGAAACAGGGAATATCACTGTGTTTGCTGAGAGATTTTAAGAATAAAAAAAAACAAAACCCTTCTGGAGGGCAGTGAAACTATACAGAGAAAACTCTGAAAAGGCTTCCAAGCCAGTGTTCAAGGAAGAATTCTGTAAAGAGGGCCAGTTCTGTGAGTTAATATCTAATTGCTGATGAGGCTCATGAAGTATAGCTGCGGCACTTTGCCAAGTCCTATTTAGTGTGCAGGACACTATATTTCAGCTTGTGACAGTTTTAGTTTTATCCTGATCCCTGCAGGTCAAAATGTCAGCGCTGCTGAAAAGAAGACAAAGAACAGAAGAAGTAAAGTATGTGGAACATGCCGATAAATTAATGTTAAATTATTAAAGCATGATTGGAAATATCGCTATTTTTCACAGCTGTCAGTTTAACTATGAAGGCATCAGCACATTGAACTAGTTGCTGCTTTTTCATAATTGAGCCCTTAGCTTCTAGCTGTGCCCCACAGCCTTTCATTAATCACCAGGACTGAAGTTCAGCCATACAGTGACAGCTCAAAAAGGCATTGAATGAGCAAAGTATTTTACAGGTAGGATCAGCAATGGTTTCCAGCACATGATCCTCGACTGAAGCTTTTCCAAATCTGAGTTAAAGGAGAATTAACTAAGCCTTCGTGCTAAGGTCAAACCCTTTACATTACACACTGTTCTCTCCATTTAATTACTGTCAATGTTTCTCAATTGCTTCTTGATCCATTAGTAAAAGCGCACTGTGCTCACTTATTCAAACTACCTGGACTGCCAAGTTTTACATGGGTAAGGAATGTCATTCCAGATTCATTCCTACTTAATTAATTAAGCACATGCTTTATGAAGAGGGCAAAGGAATGACATTATATTACAGTGTATTTGATAATTGCATTATATTTTGTGGATGTATTAACATAAGAGCATTAAGTATCAAGATTGAAATAAGTAAAAAAAAAGTCATGAGAGAATGATTACATTTTTGTCATATTTTTCCTCCCTGGATGTTTTTAGAGAATCTATATAACAGCTTTATAAGGAGGTGACATCATGATACTTCATTCAGTCTAAATGACTGAGCAGAGAATGCTCTGACTGGAGGATTAAGAATCAGTAGGGAAACAAAATCATTCAGCTGAGAGAACACCAAATTAGTATAATGAAATGATGGCTCTGAGGTGACCCCTCAGTTTCTTTCTGACCTGACTTGACCTTATCTTCCCTTCTCCTGTTTCCACCAAGGACTAAATTGAATCCAACTTGCATTAGTCAAAATTTAAAGCTCAACCGTTGTCTAATGACTCACAAGCCTGTAAGAAGAAAATGACAGTATCATAAATAAGATTAGGAATGGCAGAATCGAACATGGCCTCTGAACCTACTGTGATCCAAAATAGTTTTAAAATTTGTACATTGCACTATTTAATCTCCAATGAATTGCTATTAGCTTATTAGGTGATGGCAAATAGAAGGACATGAAACACTTAATGCCTGTATATATTGTACTGTTGAGCCAATTAGGCCTGGTTATGTTGATTTTTGAATATATTATTACTGGATCTGTTGTACCTTTGACCACGTTAATGTTTTACATGTTGTATTATTGAACTTATTAGCATCTGGTCACATTGAGCAGATGAGTGCCTGGTTACATTGTACTGTTGAATATTTTGGTGATTAGAAATACTATACAGTTCAGCATATTGACCCTGAAAATAAAGGATCCAGAAATACAAGCTATAAAAGTACCCACGATTCAATCCTAGAGGAGTATATGGACAGGAAAGGCCATATAGCCCCACAAGCCTCTTCTGTCATTCAGTAAGATTATGATATGATTTTGTCTCAACTCTGTTTCACTGCCTGGTCCCCATCATCCTTGATTCCCTGTAAAATATCAATCTATTTCAGCTTCACGTGCAGGGTCAAAGGGAAGTTATTACGTTTATATAATGATGAGGATTATCTTCATGGAGCTGTATCTCAGAAAATATTACAATGTTTTCCAGCCTGAGAGTGGGAGAGATCCTCAATAATTGGAATAGAAATGTGTCCCCAGTGTTCCCCACAGACCTTCCTACACTGATCCATGTAACAATTCTTTTGGAATTTATTGTCCTCTGTTAAGATTTTTAGCCAGGATTGCTATAATTGGCATTATAAACATCAGTGACAGGTTGGTTAGAAATTCCATTTTCTGAGAGCCACTATACAGGAAGTTCCAATTGATGATGTAACTACCCAAACCTACTGTCCTCAAAGGTCACAGGAATCCCTGATAGCTATATTAGTCCCTGATCTACTTTGATGCATTGCCGTGAATTACAGTGGGATCTTTCCAAAAACATAGAGCCTCCTTGGTGATGTATTATGGCACCGTCACATGTCCCATTCCAGCATTCACATCCCACTCGTCCATGAATTTCCCCACACAATTCTTGACATAATCATTTCCTACTGTGAAACAAATTTGGCAAGCAGATATACTTTTGTGGTAGTTCAAAAGTTGCATGCCCTATCTTCTCATGGGAGAGAGGACAGGGTGGTGATGGAATGTTATTGCCAAACAAGTGCTAGTGAAGCAGCTATAAATATAAACAGAAGATGCTAAAGGTATTTGTGAAGGGAAAAATTGAGTTTATGTTTCAGGTCAATCAAGGTTCTGATGGAAGATCATTGACCTGAAAGATTAAATCTGTTTCTTTCTCCACAGATGCTACCTGACCTGCTGAATATTTCCTGTTTGCATTTTGTATTTCCAGTGTCTGCAGTACTTTGCTTTTGGATAATGAATCGGGTGTGGCTGTTATTGGACAGGATGATAAATTAGCTGAGGATGCGCTGAAACTACATAGTCAAAAATCCAGTTTAACCCTGCACCATGAAAACCATTTCACACACTTGCAAAGGGATATAGGGAACTCAGCCCACTTTTGCCAAAATAGTGTTTATTGCAGTACTCAGCAACACGAGTTAGGGCATAGGTGACATTTCTAGCCCTTAATCGTACTTTTGTGAGTGTACTTTTCCCTGATTCTCGAGACATTAAACTCAAATATTCCACCAAAGAACTCTGATAGCCAAGTATTTTGATCATCACAACAGGGACAATAACTTGCCATTAAATGTCCTTATATTGTATTCATGGGGCATTCATTTGGACATCTGGGGCAACATATGGCAAAGGAGGAAAGGGAAAATTGGAACAGGAAACTGGCTTGTGTTACTTGGTAATTTTTCCAAGAGCAGAAGATGGAGAACCCTAGAATAGATGGCTTCCCATTCCCGCATTATTGGAGACCGATGAGTAATGTACCCTGAAGACAGCAACTGCAAAATTGAAAGAACAAACCATTTACTCAGAGACCACAAAGGGTTGACCCTGACATTGTTACTCATGAAAGCTTGCTGTTTCCACTGCTCTGAGTTCTGTTGTGTGGTGACAAAAAGTGAACACCTTCCTCTTTTAACAAAGAAGAGGCACATTTGCCATAATTACAGATTTGGATTAAGATGACATTCAGAAATCATACATTTGAGAAACACCACTTCTAACAGATTATTGATTAGTGAGTAAAGAAACAATCTTTACTTTCTTCTTCTTGGTTGGAATTCTACCTCCAAAGTGTTTAAAAATACTGCAAAAACTCAAAATTATAACTTCAGATTAACTGACAATAATATCTAGGTTCCAAACTACTTCAGAGAGAGAAGTAAAGCAAAGACAAAATACAAAGGCAAAATTTTATTAATTTACCAATCTTTCACATGTCTTATTCTGACATTAGTTTATTTTGTTTTAACCTTAGGGCAAATATTCTACAATAAATCGCCTTCAACAATTACCCCTTGTCTTGAGTCTTTTGCTTTCACTATTCTCTTCACTAAGCTCCAGCTTTCCAAGTTTTCTCAATCAGATTTTTATTTTCCTCTGATTTTATCCCAAGGTGTTGAATGTCAAAATGTAATGGATGTATTGAAACAGCCCTCTTTCAGATAACAAATTATCAACTTCATCGAGGTTCATTAATTATGTCATCTAATTGGATTGAGGCAGGTGCAAAATACTTTAGACGAAGTGGTCATTGGCAGAGAGGCCTTAGCACAAGTTTTTCTATTAGAAACCAGCATGTCTCCAGACTCCTGGAATTACTTTGTACTTATTGATTAATGGCCATAATTTATTACAGTGCAGAGAATCTTGCATTGAGTTAAATGTGCGATTAATCAATTTTCCATCAAATTATGAACAGCAGTACTGTTGAAGGAGACAAAATGCCAAGTGAATTTTTCCCATGGCTTTGTGAGCCTAAGGTATGTGGGCATCTAGTTTAGGGGAGTTAATGATTGTCTTTCAGTAGTTTAATACTTCCTGCCACACTGATAAATGTCATGGCTACAAATGGACCATAGCTAGTAGTGATGGAAAGACCACCATGCACATGTTTCATAGCTGGCTTCCTCCGATATAAAGACATGCTTTGCTTTTTTTAAAAGCTCACTTCACGACAGTTTATTAATGCAAAATACATTGTTGCCTTCAGCTCTCGATATATCATGGTTATGTCAACAATATTATATTACGTTGATAACTGATCCTCTGAAAGCAATCCTAAGGCGACAAAAAGATAGATTTTGATTTTTTTTTAAATAACAGATCTCATTTTTAAGTCCTCTTTAAAGCAGCCAGAAAGATTCATGTGTCTTTTGGAAAGATGATTTAAATTTGGTTCCCTAGCACTTTAATTCAGTCTAAAACACTTTTTTTTAAAATATAATAACTGTTGAATCACTACATCTGTTCTGAATTATAGTTGGCACACCACACAAGGGTTATGACATTTCTGCTGTAACCATGTTCTGAAACATTGTGAATATTGCCAATGACACGTTTCTCTCAATTATGGTACTTGTGACTATTCTGAACTGCAGCATCTTCATGCAGCCAAATTAAAGCTATATTTGTTTAACATGCTGATCCAACAGTCAAGACGCTTTATCCTGTCATTAAAGCACTCGAGGTGCAAATCCCAGGGGAAAAGCATGCAGCTACAAATGACGTCAGAGGTTTTGCAGCTACTTGTGTGTGACTGCATTGTGGGTGAAAGGTGCAAGAAGAACAAGATGGAAATTATGTAAAATAGAACATGATATTTTTGATATCTCATTTAGTTTTTTTTCTTTGCTTTCTATTCATGTTTGGCAAAATCAGATATTTTTGGTTATTAGAAGATCTTCAATAAAGAGATGCTCATCTTTCAGTCTTGAAAATGCTCAACTAAACTGATATCAGTAATGATAAGAGAATTCAAATTTTTGTTACCAATAAAATTTATCACCATCTACCAGCTCACTGCTCTCACACCACTGACCAGTATATCCCCAAACATATGGGATTGGTCAGAGATCAATTTCAGCATTTTAAAGCTGTATGCAGCATTCTTTATGAAAAATGAATGAAAATGTAAATTCTACATGGTTAACATTAATTGTCAATGCAGCGTTTCTTTGCTGGAATTAAACACAAAAAATGTTTTTCCAAGTAGGCCTTGGGTTGTATTTTATTTTCTGCTTTTATTGGTTAAAACTATGAACACCAAGCCAAACACTAACATAATGAAGTAGAGCAGTGATGGAATTATATGATCTCAGTGTAGTACAGGCTAAAGAGAAGATCAGGGCACTGTGATCACTCATACAGAGAACCTAAATGATTCTAAACTAGGAGCCAGGTTTAGATAGGGAGAATAATTAAATGGGATTAATGTAGGATGAGTGTAGATGGTCACTACAGACTCAATGTGCCAAGGGGCCTGTGTTTCTGCTGCATCTCTCTGTGATTCTATATTTTGAGGTCATTTCATAGGAGTACTTGGCTCCAAATTTTTGTTTCAATAAACTTAAATTGCCCTTATCCCTCTGAAAGTTTTTGAAAACAAAAATTAAAAAAGCAAACTATTACAGATGTTGGAAATCTCAAATAAAAGTGGAAATCCTGAGCAGGTTAGGCTGTTGAGAAAGAAACAAAGTTAATGATTCAGATCAATAGCCTAAATTATATATTATTATTTCATGTAGCAATAAATTAGCACTAATCTCTGCTGTGATTAGTTGTGTAGCCTCTAATTCTGCTGTCATAGCATTTAGAAAGGGAATATATGTAATCTAAATGAAACTTGTCAATTTCATGACCTTCACCACCAACTTCTGCACTGCCCTTAAATTCAGCTGGACTATCTCTGACACTTCTCTTCCTTTCCTGGATCTCTTGGTTTCCATCTCAGGTGACAGATTTGCCACTGACATCTATAAATTCACCCACTCCCACAGCAACCTCAACTATACCTCCTCCCAACCTGCCTCCTGTCAGCAAGTCATCATTTTTTTCTCAATTTCTCTGTCTCAGTCACACCTATTCTCAAGATGAGGACTTCTGCTCTAGAGCTTCTGAAATGTCCTCCTTCCTCTGGAAGTATGGCTTCCCCTTTGCCATCATTGTTGGAGACCTCACATGTATTTCCTTCATTTCCTGCATGTCTGCTCTGACTCCCACCCCACCCCCCCACAGACAGAACAGTGATAGAGTTCCCTCGGTCCTCACCTTTTACCGCACCAGACTCTGCATCCAACACATGCCACACCAACTCCAGCGCTATCCCACCACCAGTTCTATCTTCCCCTCTCCCCTCCTTTCTGCTTTCTGCAGGGACCACTTTCTTTAGAAATGTTGACTTAGACCTTTTGCCTCCACAGATGCTGCTTGACCTGCTGAGTTCTACGAGCGCTCTGTTTTCCTATTCCAGATTTCAGCATCTGCAGTCTCTTTAGTCTTCACAGAATCCAGATTGATCCACTCTAATCAATTTTTCTAGGTAGACAGGGGCTTAACCATGGGTCATTAAAACACTTGTTTGGAACATCTCACATTAGAGTCATAGAGTCATACAGGCCCTTTGGCCCAACTGTCCCTGCCGACCAAGATTCCCATCTAACCTTTCCTATTAATGTACCTGTCCTAGTGCCTTTTAAATGTTATTAATGTACCTGCCTCTACCATTTACTCTGGCAGCTTGTTCTGTATACCGACCACCCTCTGAGTGCAAGAGTTGCCCCTCAGGTTCCAATTAAATCTCTCCCCTCTCACTCAAAACCTATGTCCTCTTGTTGTTGATTCCCCAACCCTGGCAAAAAGACTATGTGCCTTCACCTATCTATGCCCCTCTTGATTTTATACACCTCTATAAGATCACCCCATTCTTCTACACTCCAATGAATAAAGTCCAAACCTGCTCAACCTCTCTCCATAACTTAGTCCCTCGAGTCGTGGTAAAATCCTTGTAAATCTCCATTGTACTCTTTCCAGCTTAATGGCATCATTCCTATCGCAGAGTGACCAAAATTGAACAAATATGCCAAAAGCCAACTTCACCACCCTGTCTACCTGTGATGCCACTTGCAGGGAACCATGTACTTGTACTCCTAGGTCCCACTGTTCTACAACACTCCCCTGGGCCTTACTGATCACTGTGAAAGTCCTACCCTTATTTGTCTTCCCAAAGTGGGGCTCCTTTCCTTTTCTGTTTCTTAACCTTTGCTGTCCTTTTACCCCTCCCCCATCCCACCCCACCCCAACGTCCCTAAGATTTACCCATTTACCTGGACTAGTGTTAAGTGTTCCCAGATTTCTGAGACTTCAAGGAATTAACTGCTTCAGCACAGCTGACTGGTGTCAGTAGCTCTCCAAATCTTTGCAGATTATGGACATGTGGCCCTATTGTGGTGACCATTTTGCATCAAGTTCCCAATAGGAAGGGGAATTCCTCAGCTGATATAATTTAGATTAGAAACAAGAGTAACTAGTCCCTGTAGAAGTCTACTGAAATCCTTACAATTACTTCTACATTTTTTTTCATTTAAAACATGGATAACCCATGCAAGGAAAATTATTTTGGTATTAAAAGGCAAAATACTTTATTCATGTTCAATAAAGACCCAAGTAATAAACTTCTGAAGTCAACATCTTTACACATCATACCAAAAAATAAACTTTGTGACTTCAGAATACATGTTGGTCATTTCTAAATTAAGATTTGGTGACTGGGCTTTGGTGAACTTGATGTCTACATTTGATCATAACGTCTAAGCTCTTGGCCATCTTTTCTAGGGTTCGAAATAAAGGCTGAAGTGAAGTAACAGTCACTTCATTCACTTTAAATTATCGTGGTTCACAGATCTGAAGAGAGATAAGCAGTATACAGTCATAGTGTGGCAATAGAATGAAGGGGAAATATAAATTTTATTCTCACAGTATGCCTTAGGATGGTATAGTCTAGATGCTCATAGTGTGGAACAGACTAAAAACTGGACTTTTTTTGACATAAAACATAGAACAGTACAGTGCAGGAACAGGCCCTTTGGCCCACGATGTTGTGCTGAACTAATTAATCCAGAAATTAAATGCTTAACTAAACTAATCCATTCACACAGCACCAGCGACACGGGTTCAATTCCGGGTACTGTCTGTAAAGAGTTTGTACATTCTCCCTGTGTCTGCATGGGTTTCCTTTGAGTGATCCGGTTGCCTCCCACATTCCAAAGATGTACGGGTTAGGAAGTTGTGGGCATACTATGTTGGCGCCAGAAGCACGGCGACACTTGTGGGCTGCCCCCAGAACACTCTACGCAAAAGATGCGTTTCACTGTGTGTTTCGATGTACATGTGACTAATAAAGATCTTACCTTATCTTATCTTATCTTAATGCCCATATCCTTCCATTCCCTGCACATTCATATGCCTATCTAAGAGCCTTTTAAACGCCTCTATCATAGTTCCTCCACCATCACCCCAGGCAGCGCAGTCCAAGCACCTACCACTATCTGTGTAAAAAAAACTTGCCCCACACATCTCCTTTGAACTTACCCCCTCACCTTAAATGCATGCCTCCTAGTATTAGACATTTTGACCCTGGGAGAAAGATATCAACTGTTTATCTATGCCTCACATGATCTTTTAAACCTCTATCAGGTCTCCCCTCAGCCTCTGCCGCTCCAGAGGAAACAACCCAAGTTTGTCCAACCTCTCCTTATAACACATGCCGTCTAATCCAGGCAGCATCCTGGTTAACCTCTTCTGCACCCTCTCCAAGCTTCCACATCCTTCCTCTAATGGGGCGACCAGAAATGAATGCAATACTCCAGATGCAGCCTAAGTAGAGTTTTATTAAGCTGCAACATTACTTCCTGACTCTTGAACTCAATGCCTCGAGTAATAAAGGCAAGCATGCCATATGACTTCTTTATTACCCTATCAACCTGTGCAGCCACACTTAGGGAGCTATGGACTTGGACCCCAAGATCTCTCTGTACAGCAATACTGTTAACGGTCTTGCCATTAACAGCATACTGTCCCTTTACATTTGATCTCCCAAGGTACCACACCTCACAGTTGGCCAGATTAAACTCCATCTGCCATTTCTCCACCCATGTCTGCAACTGATCTATATCCCGCTGTATCCTTTAGCAATCTTCTACGCTATCCACAACACCACCAAACTTTGTATTGTCTGCGAACTTACTAACCCACCCATCTACATTTTCATCCAGGTCACTTATATACATCACAGACAGCAGAGGTCCCAGTACAGTCTCACAATGCTGAAGGCTAGAAGGATGGTAGTGGTTGAAAAGGGACATTTATCCTTCACAATGAAATTTTAAATATTCTTTTCTTCAGATATCACATGATTACAGTGACCACTCACACATTTTCTATCTTAACATTTTGAAAAATTAACTGTTGAAAAAGGCAGAAAATTTAGCCGTATAAACTTTGGCAAGTTCTCTTCCCTTGTTGATAATGATCACTGGATTAAGCTCTATGACCTGGTGCTATCTTCTGCAGAGACCTAGGAGTAAATGCATTGAAGCAATGTGATGTTTCCTTTCAGATTGGGAAGATTTGTGGTTTCATCCATTTTCTGCAGAGTTACAGGAAGATTTGGAACACTGCAACTGACCCTTCTGTTCTTGATATAAGCAAGCAAAATGAATGAATCCCCACTGATAATCACAGTTCAGCAGGTAAAATGACTTGTCAAATTTAGTTTTACTTGTGGTGTCCTCCACCAACCTGCCAACATTCACAGTTTAAGTTCATATGACGATCCATCAATGGGCAACCAGACTACTAAGTATGGAGTTATGTGTCAGTCAGTCAGGAGAACAGCAGAGGAGGAATAATTTGGTGAGGTATGGAAGGACTGTCTGCTATCAGACTGAATGTTCAAGCCTGACTCAAGACCAAAACACATAATATATGCTGACAATTCAGTCCTCTATTATATAAGTGCCACTGCTCTAGCTGAGATAATCAATCAAGACCCCAGCTGCCTGAAAAATAAGACAGTTTACTCAGTGCATTGCCAAAGTTTATTCCACAACCAATACCATAACAACAAATTACCTGGCTATTTTCTTATTGTGTGACCCTGACTTTGTTAACTGACATTCTTCATTGTCTGTTATTTGCCCTCCAAGCAGCCAAACATAGCATACAGTTGCATACAACCCTTAGTGTGGTTTAAGAAGTGCCTTCTGTCACTATTGTCCTCAGATAATTTGTGCATGCAGTAAATGCTAAACTCAGTTTGTTTTAGAAGGAAACTTATTGAATGGGTCTGGATTTTACTGGTTCAGGTTCACCAGCTATCTACAGTACCCACAAATTCTCTTCCTCACCTTAGGTAAGTCCAGAAGGCTGATCTTGCCGATCAGCCCAGGAGTCGAGTGATCAGGCACAGAGCGACAATAGAACAATTCTCACTTCTATTCGCTATTTGTTGAGTAAAATGGCATGCCCAGCTTATTTTTGATTATGATGTCCTCTACCCACCTGCCAACATTTGCACTCCACATTCAAATAAAGAGCTGGCAATTGACAAGATGCCAGCGGGATCCTTGGTATGGAGTCACATGTCAGTCGGTCAGGAGAACAGTGGAGGAGGAATATGTTAGTGTTGCATGGAGCGTCTTTCTGCTATAGTAACTCAGTGCAGAATATGGATGGAAATAAGAATCTCCCCAATGTCTTTGATATTCAGAAACATTTAAATACTGCTAAAAATAAAGAATAAATTGGTAAAAAAGGTTTAAAATTTAAGGGAACACATTTAAATAATTAAACATATTACACCAATCAAAAATAATATATATATAAAAACTAATTTATCAGTTTCTTTCCTAGCCTTCTGGAGCTTTACAATTCCCATTGAAACAAATGGGCTTAACACTCCACAGCCAGCATCCGAGAGCAGATTTCCCAGCAGAGATGCAGGACAATCTCAGCAAGAACCCACTCTGCAGCTTGACTCCCAGTGGAAATAGTTGGGAAATAAGCTGCTGGTGTTCAGCTTGTTGGCATGGGGCCTCCACACTCGTGTGTATGCCCTGAAACTTACACTGACAATGTTGGCTGCTCTATGTGTAATTTATGGCATTTACCAGCAAAATCTCAGCCAATGATTTTAATGGATGGAAAGCTATGTTATAACATTATCATTCTCCCTTGAAATTCAGGTCATGGCATGACTGGTGTATAATTCCATAATATAAACAACTATATCTTTAACCACTGCTTCAGTTATTGCTGATTAAAAATTATATTCCATATTTTCAACATGTTGAATGCAGTACTCCATAATTGACTATACTTTCCTTCACACCAAAGTAGGTAGTTAATGGTCTTCATATACACAAGTTTCTAAACCTGAGCTGATTATACAAAGGGATGGCTATAGAATTCTCTGTGAATGACTGTATCTCTACTCATGCTAATTCAGATCCATTCCACTTGCAGGCATCGGTTACTCCTTTTCCAAATAGTTCCCTGGTGTTGTAATCAGCCACCATGACCTACAAAAACTGGTTATCATGATTTATACCAAACGGTGAAAGAAAAAGCTACAAATGATAAAAAAGATCCAGCAGTCAACTAGAGTTCTTTTTAACTATCAAAGTTTTAAAGGAAGTTGTACTTCCAGAAGTCCCTGACAGAGTAAAATTGCTTTATCCCTCAAAATGTAGTATGCTAAAACTTAAATTGGCATTGATTTATTTAATTCATCTGCCTATGATCCACACACTCCTCCCAACAGCTCCCCTCCCCACCTCCCTCCTTTTATTTCATGCTCCACCGTTCTCTCTTAACACATTCCATCATCTTCAGCCCTTTGTCACTTCTACCTATCACCTCCCAGTTTCTGACATCATTCCTGTCCTCACCTGCCTATCACCCCCCTCACCTAGATCCATCTATCACCTGCTAGTTCTTGCTCCACCCCTTCCCTCCACCTTTTCACACAGGCTATCTACTCTCTTTCTTGATGAAGGATCTCAACCCGAAACGTCGACTGTCCATTTCCCTCCACAGATGCTGCCTGACCCGCTGAGTTCCCCCGGCACCTCTTTGTGTTGCTCCAGGTTCCAGTATTTGCAGGCTCTTGTGTCTCCATTGACTTATTTCCTTCTGCTTTGTAGAAACCAGACTGGGCATGGTCATTATGGAGTGGAGAACCCTATAGAGGTTTATAAAATTATGAGGGGCATAGATAATGTAGATAGCCACTGCCTTTTCCCCATCTCCTTAAACTTATATCCATTTTAATGAAAGTTACAGATTTGATCCAATGAACTACCTGAACTCTCCTGTGCCATTAGCTGAGGACAGCAGCAATGCCACATCCTGAGAAAGAATGGTTGTTTGAATGCTTCTCTGCGATAAACTCTATGCATAAATGGCATTTCATGTGTTTCATTGTTGTACTTCTCTTCCAGGGGAGAAATAAGGAAACACTTTCAGCAAAAAGTATTCACTTCTAAACACCGCAAATCTATAACAGGGGCACTCTTGTTAAAGGTACTCCTGCTGAGAAAGACACAACCACCTGAAGATAAATAAAATTTATCCACATATGCAAAAGGAAATAATTAATTTTACAGCAGCCAGATAGCTGAATACTTAATAATTGGTTAAATTGATCATTTTTACAACTGGGCACTAATGCATTCATGTCTTTGATTAGCTGGTGGTATAACAATTAAGTAACTAATAGAAATAATACCAAGGGCTGTCAACAGATTTTGCTAATACACAATGACATAAAGTACAATTCCACCTTTAATTTTTAAATATCTTGATTGTAAGAGAGCAGCAAAGAATTGATAATTGCAGCCAGTATTGAAGTCCATTAACTCTGCATATGTTTGTTGTCATTCCATTATCAGGAAGATTACCTTGAGCAGAGCTAGTTAAAATGCAATAAAAGAAAATCTGTGTTATTTCTAATTTAAATAACTTTGACAATTAAGTAGCTGCAAAGAGGTTCCACCTAGTGTATTCTGAGACAGTGGCTCCTGTCTTGTAGTTTGCAGTATTTAGGCAAATGGCCTAATTTGTTGTTTAAATAACAAAATAAAACTTCATTTGCTCTCCGTAATGATACCTTGCTGTTTTTTTTCTTTCAACTGCAAATGAACCATTGCTAAATTGGACAAAATGCAGTGGAAGAAATCACTGGTGAGTGAACTGTTTGAGCCTGATGGCTAGCTGGCTACTGAACTATTCTTTGTTTTTTGTATCTGAACTATAATTTAGCAAAGTAAAACAGTTTGATGAAGAAAAACGTGATATCTTCACAATTGTCTTAAGGCACGCAAGGATACCATTTGCACTTGACACGTCAGGCAGCATCAGAACCAATGAAGGGTCATTAATCTGAAACATTGGCTTTATTTCTCACTTCACAGATGCAGCTTGGCCAGCTGAGTGTTTTTGGTACTTTCCACTTTCAGATTTCCAGCATCAGCAGCATGTTGCTTCCAAAGCAATTGGACTTATTTGCACATGCTTAATCTGCACAAATTGTGCAGTAAAGCCATCTTACTCATTTTAAATCATGCTGTTGATTATTTCTAGGTTAATGAATAATCATCAGGAAATTGGCTCATATTCTTTCATCTTTGCTTTTTTGCCCTGTGATAGTTCAAAGGCGAATGATACATTGGTCTGCCAGCAAGAATTGGAGCTTCCAGGAATATCCCATAACCTTTCTTGTTAACTAACATTACACAGGGTTCGGGAATATAATATCCAGCATGCTTCCATATTTCCCAGCTTTCCTTTACAATGGCCAGCACTACGTTACATAATTTATTGGAGCTCTCTTCACTGGTCACAATCATTTTAAAATATCTATTGTCGGCTGCAAGCTGCAATCGCTGGCCTGTTGACCAGCCCACACCTTGCAGTGTCTTAAGAAATACCTGGGCAGGTCATCATGTGAGGTGTGGGGTTAGTTGCCCAAATATATTGAAGAGCACTGTGTTCTCCATCCTCTGTACTTTCCCTCATTTCCAAGGTAGCCTTTACTGCTGCAAGCTGTACATGGAGATTCCAATGGGAACCGCTAGGGTTCACTTTAGCACCTGATTTGTTTGCTAAATGCAATGGCATTACTTTTATCATTTCTTTATTTAATTTTGTGATTTTTTTTCAGGAGGTCCCAGTGGGCAAAAGTGCTGTATACAGCAAATGTTATGCGCACCAAAAGAGTGTGAACTACTAGATGTTAATATACATCAAAATAGACAGTGCTTTATTTGTAAAATAACAGTTCAGCTATATAGGTGTGGAGCTTCAAGTGCCTGTCACACTTTTAAGTGTTTCAGCCATTGTTACACTGCAATCACACCACATGTCCATCCTATCCTACAGGATCACAGTATGTACACACATATAAATTCACAGAGCAGAAAGCATACAAATATATCAAACTGCTTCTCCCATTTCTGTGAAAAAGGAATGAAGGATATTTTCATATATACCCCATCATACTTTAAATAGTGAGGTAAAAATAACCTACCAATATACAGTGTATATTACACATAATTATAATTGGATCTCTTTTAAATGAACAACAATTATAAGTGCAGCAATCAGTTTTGGAATATTCCTGATCTCTTTACAGGTTTTGGTGTTGAATCAGCTTTTAGTTTGTTTTGAGATTTGAACACAAAGAGGATTCTCCATCTGTGTCACATTTATTTGGATTTGTACCTCACTTTGCACCAGATTAAACCTAAATATAATTCCATGATCAAGTAGTCAGGCAGCATTTGTGGAGAGATAAACAGAATTAATATTTTAGTTCGAAGAACCTTCATCACCTGAAACATAACTTTGTTTTTTGTTCTCAGATGCTGCCTGACCTGCTGAGTGTTTACAGAATTTTCTGTTTTTATTTAGATTTCCTGTGCTTTTTGCCAAGAGTGAGTACTGGTGCAGTAAGTGTTATAACTCATTACTAAATAGTTTACAACTACATCAATTCACATATGAATGTATTGATTAATAACCAACACCTTTATTCAAAGGTCTATCCATTTGCTGCTATTACTGTTTGTTGCATAGATACCAAATAATCCAAGTTTCTCATTGTCTGAATAAACTTCCAAATCATAAAGTCCTCCTTTTTCCTGTCATTTTGAATTGTCACAGAAATTGCTTTATTACTTGTCCTAGCCTTGTAGCTGCAGATTTCACCTTTCTTTTGGTAACTGAATTACTTGGCTGTCTGAACAGACTGGTGAGAGATGGCCATTGCTGAACTGTATCACCAGTCCATCTCTGACTCAGAATGCAGACTGCAACTACATTAGTCACTTGTGGTGGATGAAACTCTCTGACATCCTTGGATAGCATTTCCATCAACACATTGATTTAATTGCATGTTCAAATGTCAGATTATACATGCTTGGCATATCTGATTGCATTCGATCATCTACCAGTCCACACACACAAAAAAGGCATGATCTAAGAAGGTACCAAAATTACAATGCAAGGAATAGTTCTTCCATGAAACTAATTGTCTCACCTATTTCTGGTTTCTTGCCTTAATTTATGGCTATCTGCTATTTTGAGCAACTTTGAGCTAAAGTAATCTTCCATTTTCTGTCATCAACATCTTTTGCATGGCACTAGAAGATCATGCAAAATGTTTCTGGTCCAATTTCCATTGGTATGCCATCCTATTCTACTATATCACATTGTTTTGGATTCTCACAATATTGTCTTTTCCTCCAACTTCCACAATGTTGCTCACTTTAAGGAACATGTCCATTCATTGGCATACAAGCTGAATGGCTTTTGAGCTCAGGCTTACAAGCCAGGGCTCCCATGATAACTTTTAGGGACAAGCCTGTGTCACTTCTTTTCAATGATGACACAGCTAAATTTGGTGCATGCGGTCATTCCGTAAGATTCAGTGTTGTTGTCCTTTGCCACTGTGGCTTGCTATTTACTCTCATTGGTAGATACAGACACCTTAGACAAACTAAAGTGTGCCAGATAAACAATCCAAAATATCATCAATGTCCTTTGACAATATCAAAGTAAAATCCTCTGAGATCACATTCTTCTTACAAAGGTATATATATTTTCACAAATGGATTAAGGCACAGTATATATACATCTAAAGAACTAGTGGTTTATTTCCACACAAAATACTTAATCTCTGAACATGCCGAGTCTTCAACCTCCTGCTACCTGAGTGCTTCTGTCCGTGTTAAAATATCACAAAACAGACACACCACATGACTATCCTATCATGTTGGAGTATGTCCATATACGTTGATACATTGACTAAAACTGTCTATTAATTACATTTTAATACAATAAATCAAAATATAATAAGTGCTTAAATACAGCACAATGCAATTACTGCTTGGCATGAGGAAAAACTGGGGAAACTGTTAGGTTTTTACATTAGATTAACCCCAATTCCATGATTATATGCCAAAGTATTAAACAATTTTAAAAGACTGAGACAAAGCAATTAGCAATAGTCTGATTCCAGAAGTTGACAAGTTTAAAGTTAGGGGCCATAGATACAACATGAAATCTGAGTAATATGGAAACTGCTACTCAGAAAGGATTGTAAGTTTCACTTCACCTCTGGAGTTAGTGGCTGAAGCAGAAAATATGTCAACATTCAAAATTAGATTGTGGGAGCTGTGGATAACATCATTTGGAAGCAAGAGTAAATATGATTAGGACTTCTTGGTCAAATACAGGGTAAACATCAACATGAACTTGTTGGACCAAGTTATAATTTCCTGTGTTTTGTTACAATCCAGGATGCTGATTCATGTGTTATGTATTTCAGAATGTTTAGTTTTTTGTTTCAGATTCCCAGCACTTAAATTTTTTCTTCTATATGTCAAATGTTTCTGTGTTATCATGTTTCCTGTGTTATTATTTTCTGTGCAATATTCCAGCAGGGTTTAGATGTATATTTTGCTATTATCTGCTCAATCAGGTATCCTGCTGCTTAAAAATTAGTGTTATAAGGATAACGTATAAAGATGACATCAGTTTTCTTGCAACTAAAAATGCTGCAAATGCAGAACAGATCCAGCAATATCTGAAAGACAAACAGTGCAGTCAGACTTGATGAGATCAGTTCCAACCACAAGGAGATTAATCAGGGAATTTCATGTGCAACCCTCCCCCACCCCAAATGATTTTCTATCCGTTGGCTCATGAATTTACCTGAGGTGTATTTTCTGCTTTATTTATTTCAGGTTTCCAGCGTTCACTGTTTCTCTTTTATCTCTGTCGAGAAAATAAACAGTACTTTTCTATAGCCCAGCAGTAAAGTTAATGGCTTGATTATATGATGTGTACTGTGTTTTAAGTCTTTCCAGTCAACCAATAGACCACAATTACTTATGTTTAAGTTTTTTTCCCCCTGGTTTTCCTCCCCTTATCTCCTGAAGTGTCTTCTCATCCCCTCCCCAAGGAACTCATCCAAGTTGACAATATCTTTTTGTGAGCCCCATTTATTAAATATCAGCAATTTCATTGCATGAGTCCTGCTATTAAGTACCAGCAGCATCTTTAAACAGAGAACACAACTGAGCACGATTCATGGTTCAAGCAGGTATGGCCTCAGGAGAGGTTGTATGGATCAAGGTTCATAAGAGCAGGAAAGAAGGTTTAAATAAATGAGTTTTTCATCATCGTTGTTGGTTGCTTGCCCTTCTTTAGGAAATAGCAGTCCTTACGAGCTGCTGCCAAACAATAACATGCTATACTCATAGCCACATCAAGTACATGTCAATACCATCTCCATTTTGTCCCTCTGGGTCTAGTCCCCTAGCACCTACGTCTGTGACACTTCACAGGCTCTCCATCACTTCAACAACTTCCAGTTCCCCAACCCTGACTGCCTCATTTTCACCATGGACATTGAGTCCCTGTACACTTCCATCCCCCATCAGGAAGGCCTTAAGGCTCTCAGTTTGTTTTCGACAACAGACCCAACCAGTTCCCCTCCACCACCACCCTCCTCTGTCTGGCAGAACTGGTACTCACCCTCAACAACTTTTCTTTCAGCTCCTCCCACTTTCTTCAAACCAAATGTGGAGCCATGGGCACTCACATGGGCTCCAACTATGCCTGCCTTTTCATCGGCTATGTGGAACAGTCCATGTTCCAAGCCTACACCAGTAACACCCCCCAACTCTTTCTCCGCTACATTGATGACTGCATTGGGGCTGCTTCCTGCACCCATGGTGAGCTTGTCAATTTCATCAACTTTGCCTCCAACTTCCACCCTGCTGTCAAATTTACTTGGTCCATCTCCAACACCTCTCTCCACTTTCTGGATCTCTCTGTCTCTATCTCCAGAGACAGATTAACCACAGACATGTTTTACAAACCCACTGACTCCCACAGTTACCTTGACTACACCTCTTCCCACCCTGTCGCTTGCAAGGATGCCATCCCCTTCTCCCACTTCCTCTGCCTTCCCATGATGAGGCTTTCCATTCCAGGACATCTGAGATGTCCTCTTTTTTCAGTAAACAGGGTTTCCCTTCTACCACCATCAATGCAGCCGTCACCCACATCTCCTCCATTTCCTGTATGTCTGCTCTCACCCCATCTACACACCACCCCCCCTCGACATAACAGGAACAGAGTGACAGGGTTTTCCCTGTCCTCACCTACCACCCCACGAACCTCCATATCCAACACATCATTCTCCACAACTTCCGCCACCTCCGATGGGATCCCACCACCAGGCATATCTCCCCCCCCCCCCCCCACCCATTCTCTCAGTTTTCTGCAGGGATCACTCTCTCTGCAACTCCCTTGTTCACTCATCCCTCCCCACTAATGACCCTCCCAGCATTTATCCCTCCCAGCATTTATCCCTCCAACCACACAAAGTGATACACCTGCCCCTACACCTCCTCCCTCACCACCATTCAAGGCCCGAGATAGTCCTTCCAGGTGAGGCAGCGCTTCACCTGTGAATCCGAGGATGTCACTTATTGCATCCAGTGCTCCTGGTGCAGACTGCTCTACATCGGTGAGACTTGACACAGATTGGGCGACCAATTCATCAAGCACCTTCACTCTGTCTGCCACAAAAGCAAGGATCTCCCAGTGGCCACCCATTTCAATTCGACATTCCACTCCCATACTGACATGTCTATCCATGACCTCCTCTACTGCCATGTTGAGGCCAGACACAGGTTGGAGTCTCCAACCTGATGGCCTCAGCATCAATTTCTCAAACTTCCGGTAACCCCTCTCCTCTTTCCCCCCTTCCATCCCCCCTCCTTTGTTTTCCATCATTCCTGTGGCCTCTTTTCTTTCATTGCCCCACCCTCATGACCTGCCATCTAATCCCCACCTCCTTCCTTTTATTCCATGGTCTGTTGTCCTCTCCTACCAGATTGCTTCTTCTTCAGCCCTTTGCCTCTTCCACCTATCACCTCTCAGCTTCTTACATAACTCCCTTTCATCCCCCATCCCCTACCCTATTACCTGCCCCCCTCACCTGGACTCACCTGTCACCTGCCAGCCTGTGCTCCTCCCTCTCCTTTGACCTTCTTATTCTGGCTTCAGCTCTCTTCCTTTTCAGTCCTGATGAAGGGT
This sequence comes from Pristis pectinata, assembly GCF_009764475.1. Lineage (NCBI taxonomy): Eukaryota > Metazoa > Chordata > Chondrichthyes > Rhinopristiformes > Pristidae > Pristis > Pristis pectinata. The sequence continues at coordinate 102,096,432 of NC_067410.1, read as the reverse complement.
CTTGACCTGAAACGTCAAATGTTTATTTCCCTCCGTAGATGCTGCCTGACCTGCTGAGTTCCTCCAGTATTTTGTGTGTGTTGCTCCATCTTTGAATGTTTTAGGCTCTCATTCCAAACAACTTAAACTGGTTCTGATGTCACCAGCAGGTCCAAAGGTAATGAAACATATGTCAGAATGAATGACATTTAATCAAGCAAATACATATTACACTATTTTTTTGTTTCATCCTCTTCTCTATCTCTTTTGTTATTCAGGGAGCTTGACTTTGATTGCCTTACCTTTCCCCTTTATTTTATTGTATCCAGATTGTATCCAAACTATCTCCTCTCTAAAAGCTGCCCATTGGTCTATTATGGTTTTACCTGCAAACCTTTCATCCTCATTTACTCAGACCAGCTCTACATTCAACCCTCTGAAGTTGGTTCTACTCTAAGCAAAGGTTCAATCTGGATAGCTCCTTGTACTTTTCTGTTACTAATCTAAATTATGTGGGACCATGATCACTGTTCCCTCAGTATTTCTCCCATTGGCATCTTGGCTCACCTCATTCCCCAGAATCAGCTTCAGAAATGTCTCATCACTCATTGGGTCAGGAACATCCTGATCAAGAATGTTCTCCTGAATGTACTTCAGAATTTCCACCTGCTCCTCCTCCTTTACGCTAATAATATTCCAATCAATGTTGTGATAGTCAAATTCTCCCATTATTATCATTCCATTGTACTTTGCCTCTTTATAATTTCTCTGCAGATTCCTCCACTCTCGCAACCATTTGGTGGCTTCTATACCCAGAAGAGTATTGGTACCCCACTTCCCTCTTAACTCGAACCAGATAGATTGTGTCCTTACCCCTTCAATGCCACCCACTCTCCCCAGCACTGTCATATTTTCACAAATTGGTGTTATCTCACCTTAATTACTTTCTGTTCCTTCCTGATCTTTCCAAAATATCCAGGAATATTTACTGATTATTACTATTCCTTTTTGAGAAATGTTTCAGTCATCATTATCGCAAAATATTCCCACATACAGTAGGTACTTGTACCTGTAGCTCACCAACCTTATCACAGTTGCTGCATTTACACACATGTTCATCTTTGGGTTTCTCTAAATCTCTCCTACTCCCCTCTTTGGATAATGGAGCTGCATTTACCATTCCAGAACTCTTGAGCACCATCCCTACATCTTGGGAGGATTGTAAACTTTCACCCCATCTCTCAGTAACCTAGGATATACAGGCAATCCCCAGATTATGTAAGTGTTCCATTCCTCAGAACTGCATGCAAGCTAATTTCGCCATATGACAGAATCATGTTTTTCCTACAGTAATCCATGTTGTATCACCTTGTATACACTTGCTATAATTCTTACATTTCATTGAATAATCACCCTAACATGGCCCTTAATTAAACTAATGGAATATATACTGTATCCAGTCATTAATGAATACAATGAAAGATATTATTATTATTATTAGCTTGAAAAATGCTTTAAAATGTATGGGAAAATTTGCGAAGTTGGATTTCCATATGTCAGGTCATTCATAACCTGGCGAGTCTAACAAATAATGTATTATTTCTTAATTTTGTGCTATCTCCCAATTCTTTTATTCCTCTTATCATTAACACCTTACAAATAACAAGAGTGAACCCCTATATGAGGATATCAGTTCATGTTGAGGGCTTCTATGTCTCTAAAGACTAATATTGTGTGCATCCAGAACTGGTATTTTTCTTGACCCTGTAGCTTTCCTGGCCAGTGAGATGGATTGGGTAACTAAAATGATTATTGGCTAAATGTAGCCCACTGCAGCCAAAAATAAATTTATAATTCCCAAGTCTCAGTATAATTAGCATCTCTCAGTGAAATGACTGAAGTACATTCATCTTCAGGCTTGTATAACCCCCGGAATCACTGACATGGTCACTTTGTCACTGCCTGCAGTGGTAACGTCAGCAATAGGAAGATACATGAAAGCTCTGCAGTCAGCAAATCTGCTGCGGGCTTCCACGAGGCACAGATGATGAGAAAAGGCCACTGGGATAGCGATGGAAACTCCAAGTTCTTCTTTTGGTGACTTGATAGCTATACACAGGCAAACAAAGACCTCCTGTACACAAGGGAGTCTGGTCACTCCTGCAAGTTCCAGAACACTCAGTCAAAGATCGTTGTTGCTAATCTTCTCCCACCAAAGAAACAGAAGTTAAAAATGATGAGCTACTGTAAGGAAGGCATATAGCTGAAAAGAAATAAGGTAGTACTTTGCAATTCATGAATCATAAAAAAAACACAAATCTTACTGGATCAAGTGATTGCTCAGCATTGTCTTTTTAATAGTTCTTACACTTGTGTCAGTCAGATTCATAAGCAGTCCCATATAATTTTGCCAAGCGGATTGACCTTCGGAATGACAAAAGTAAGACTGCATTGGCATCACAATGATGTTGATTTAAACAGATTCCTAAGGAGTTGCCAGTTTCTCAGGGGTGCACTTCTGACCCAGTTTAATGTAGGTCATGATCAAGGAGCTTCCAATGGGATGGTGGTGGTAAACTCACTTCCACATAGGAATCACCATTCCACATCACTCTAGTGAGTAAGCAGGTTGACAATTGGAGCTGAAAGCCATGATAAGTCATAGGTTCATGCAATGTTTTACACTGCATTCATGCTCATTCAATGACTGACCTACTACACAACTGCCAGGAGAAGGTCGACTGTTGTTCGGCTGAAATATTGATGAGCCAACCGCATTGGACAGTTCCCAACCTCCAAAATGCTTTCAGAGGATTTCAGAGGTCTACTTGTAGATTTACAGTCTGCCTGTTCTTACTTTGTGACCCAAGGATGAGCAAATCATCAGATAAATCAGAAGAGGTAAGCACAATAGCCAAAAAATTGACATAAAATGGAACTTGCAACAAAAAATCAAGATGCTGGAGGAAATCAGCAGGTCAGTCAGCATCTATGGTGGGAAATGGACTGTCAATGTTTTGGGTCGAGACCCTTCTTCTGGACTTTGTAACAGTTTTTCCTGTATTCTGGTCATATTCTGAAGCTCAAGTGTCCCATTAATAATTTTATGAGGTTAATAGAATGATATTAATTAGAATCCCCTGAGCGTATATGCTCAGTTTGACAGCCATTTGCAATTCCTTTGCACATGAGTTATAGCATCAGCCACACGTGGCAGTTTTTAAATGTCTCCCACCCTTGTACCAGAAGCTTGTTAAGAGATCCTGTGCAAGTTCTCCTGTCTCTTGCCTGTTGAACTAAGGCTGGGATGAAAGCAAACAAGAAATTGTTGCAGCCCTGTCCTGCAGTCAGAGAATGTGTTCTTTTCTATGATTCTGACCTGCCCAGCTGTGTTATAGGACTCTTTTCATTCCTCAGCATCTTTGAAATGTTATACCATTGCACCCTGGGACCATTGACGCAGGAAGTCTTCAGACACAGAAGAAACACAGCCAAAGAAATTCAACAAAAAAAACCTAATAAATTTCTGCAAAACTCTACTGGTAAGAATTCTTGAAAGATTTGCTACTGAAAAAGTTTGTATTTTATGAAAACAACATGCAGGTGGAAATTCAGCTTTGTATTTACCTCCTAGTTAGTGAAATGGGAAATATAAATATAAACTAGAAAACTACTAAATGCCCATGTCTACTTTTTCAATAAACTTAGGCAAAAGAATATTTTTACTCTTTTTCTAGTGGTGGATTATTTGCAACCAATTTATATCTATTATATATTTTTAACATTATAGTTTTTCAAAACATTACTTCTCCATTTGTAGGTTTAGATAAGTCTGCAAGATCTGATGTACTCACCAAGGTTTGGATAAACAGTCCTGACTTGAATGGTTTCTGTTGATGGTTCTTTGCTGACTGATATCTAGAGAAGCTGAAATTTCATCCTATCTCTGTAAAATGTAGAATTCTTCCTTGAAACTACATTCAGAATGAGGAGGTCTCAAGGGACGGCGGCATCAGGTAAAAGCAGAGGTGACGGCGTTTGCTTCATGATTAACTTTTCGTGGTGCACAGCAGTGGTGGTTCTGTCTCAGTCCTGCTCCCCAGACTTGGAACATCTGGCAGTCAAGTGTTGTCCATTGGATCTGCCAAGGGAGTTCTCTGCCGTCATCCTGGTAACAGTCGATATTCCACCCCTGGCAAATGTGAAGCTGGTACTGGAGGAGCTGAGTACTGTGACCAACAGTCACAAGACAACCCACCCTGACACCTTCCTGATCATTGTGGGGTCTTCAACCAGCCTAGCTTGAAGAAGTCTCTGACAAACTTCCACCAACTTGTCACCTGCAGAACCAGAGGAGCCAACACACTCGATCACTGTTACACCACCATCAAGAATGCTTACAGTGTGCTCACAATGCTTACAATGTGGCTTTCTCTACATTGGCGAGACCAAACACAGACTAGGCGACCATCTCGCAGAACACCTGCGCTCTGTCCGTAACCGCAATCTGCATCTCCCCGTTGCCAGTCATTTCAACTCCCCCTCCCCCTCCATCAGAGATATGTCAGTCCTCGGCCTCCTCCACTGACAGGAGAATTCTAAGTGCAAATTGGAGGAACAGCACCTCATTTTCCACCTTGGAACCTTGCAGCCTAACAGCATGAACATTGAATTCTCCCACTTTAAGAAATCCCCACAACCACGCGCCCCCACACCCACCCCCAACCATGCCTCTTCTTTTGTTCCCTTTCCTAGCCTATCTCTCTTTTTTCTACCCCACATTATTCCTCCTTACTTTTGACTCATCCCCCAGTGGATCTGCTCTCCCCTCCTCTCCCGCACCAGTCTATCACTATCTCTTACCTGCATCTACCTATCACCACCTTGTGCCCATCCCACCTCCCCCCTTTTGTCCACCTATCACTGCTCTGCTTTTCTCTTCTATATATTGGGCTTCCCCTTTTCCTATCTTCAGTCTTGAAGAAGGGTCCTGACCCGAAACATTGACCGCCTGCTTTTCTCCACGGATGCTGCCTGGCCTGCTGAGTTTCTCCAGCACCATTGAGTTTTTCATCTGGATTCCAGCATCTGCAGTCTTTTGTTTCTTTGCTTACCATGCCATGCTGTACTCACACTTTGGCAACTCTGATCATCTGGCTCTACTTCTACTCCTGGCACCTCGGCAAAGACTGAGGACTGCAGCACCAGTGGTGAGGACCACAAAGGTATGGTCAAGGGAGGTGGAGGAGCATTTACAAGACTGCTTTGAATTGGTGGACTCTACTGATTCATTTTTGGATCTGAATAAATATGCCACGGCCATCACTGAATTGTGTGGATGAGTGTGCGCCTTCGAGAACGTACTGAGTTCTCCCAAACCAGAAGCCCTGGATGAACCAGGAGATTCACAGACCGCTGAGGGCTCGATCTGTGGTATTCAAGACCTGCGATCCAGAATCCTACAAAAAGACCAGGTATGACCTACAGGAGGTAGTCAGGCGTCAGGCCCCGATGGTGTACCAGACAGGGTACTGAAAACTTGAGCCAACCAACTGGCTGGAGTGTTCAAGGACATCTGTCCCATCTGCTTCAAAAAGGCAACAGTCATACCTGTGCCCAAGAAGAGCAGGGTGAGCTGCCTCAATGACTATTGCCCAGTAGCACTCACATCTACCATAACGAAGTGCTTTGAGAGGTTGGACATGGCAAGAATTAACTCCTGCCTGAGCAAGGACATGGGCCTGCTGCAATTTGCCTACCGCCACAACAGGTCTACAGTAGATGCAATCTCACTGGCTCTTCACTCAGCTTTGGAGCACCTAGACATCAGCTCGATTGCAGCTCAGTGTTCAATACCATCATCACCTCAGTATTAATCACCAAGCTTCTAAACCTGGGCCTCTGTACCCCACCCCCACCCCCCACCCCCGCAACTGGATCTTTGATTTCCTCATTAGGAGACCACAGTCAGTACAGAGCGGTAGTAACATCCTCTCCTCGCTGACAATCAACACAGGCACACCTCAAGGATGCATGCTTAGCCCATTGCTCTTCTCTCTCTACACTCATGAGTGTGTGGCTAGGCACAGCTCAAATGCCATCTATAAATTCACTGATGACAACATCATTGTTGGTAGAATCTCAGATGGTGTCGAGGAGATGTATAGGAGTGAGATAGATCAGCTGGTTGAGTGGTGTTGCAACAACAACCTTGCACTCAACATCATCATGACCAAGGAATTGATCGTGGACTTCAGGAAGGGGAGGTTGGGAGAACACACACCAGTCCTCATTGAGGGGTCAGAGGTGGAAAGGGTGAGCAGCTTCAAGTTCCTGGGCATCAACATCTCGGAGGATCTATCCTGGGCCTGACACATTGATGTAATCATGAAAAAGACATGCCAGTGGCTCTGCTACTTTAGGAATTTGAGGATATTTGGTATGTCACCAAAGACTCTTGCAAATTTCTATTGATGTACGGTGGAGAGCATCCTGACTGGTTGCATCATTGCCTGGTATGGAGGCTCCAATGCAAGAATCACAAGAGGCTGCAGAGGGTTATAGACTCAGCCATCTCAATCACGGGCACAACCCTCCCTGCCATTCAGGACATCTTCACGAGGTGGTGCCTCAAGAAGGTGGCATCCATCACTAAGGACCCCCATTGTCTGGGACATGCCATCTTCTTGTTACTACTGTCAGGGAGGAGGTACAGGATCCTGAAGACCCACACTCAATGATGCAGAACCAGCTTCTTCCCCTCTGCCATCAGATTTCTGAACAGTCCATGAACCCATGAACACTACCTCTTTATCCCTTTTTTGCACCATTTATTTATTTTGTAATTTATAGTAATTCTATGTCTTTGCACTGTACAGCTGCCACAAGACAACTAATTTCACATCATGTAAGACAGTGACAATAAACCTGATTCTGATGAACAAATGAAAGTTCACAAGGCTGTCACTGTATCAACAACCCAACTCAGATTTCCCTACTTCCATTAAAATTGCTTCTCTGGTTCCTGCAAAACCACTTTCAATTTCAAGTGAAGATGAGGTTGTAAGGTGGGAGTGGATTGTGGAACAAGACAAACCATGAATATTCTGCATTCAGGGCTAGATAACCCACATAGTAAGGTTTCACAGGACTGCCTGGTGGCCTTAAAAAGGGGGAGTGAAGAACGAGTTCCACCTTTGGCATGACCTACTCTCTCCAATTTGTTGCCAGCATCCATATTTTAATTCCTCAGTCTCAACTTCTGTCAAAGCATTGTTAGTGTTCTCCTTTACGCAATGGCAATCTTCTTCTTTACAGAAGAGTTCCCATTGAAAGATCCCTGTGTACTACAAATGTTCTTCAGCCCAAAAACAGAAGTCTGAGCTGGGTTGCGCCTGGAATGGCTGATGGTGTTTCCATCTTGCCTCAACTCTCAGAGAGTGAATCTTGGCCCATGATCCCAACTCAATGATCACCCTGGGCCTGGACTTCAAGTCAACAGATTCAATAATGTATTGAAACATCCCTTCTCGTCTTCCCTAATTGGTGGTTAGGGAAGCGATTCATGTGATATTGATCCATTATGACTTGGGATGTTTCAGAGTTAACCCATGTCTCTGTTGAGTCAGCTGATCCCAATTATGATGGAATAAATTGACTTCATGGAGACGATCTTGTAAGAAGCACAACACAGATAAAGCTTTAATGCTTTACTTTTGACAGTGAACTCTCAATGGAGACATTTGAGACGGATTCTGATTTGACTACATGAGTGGCTCATGCATCTGAAGCATGGTCACGGTTGAGGTACCAGAGGATCATTGACATCCATGAAATTCTAAATGTTCCTTGGATGCAGAGAGTGGAAGAAGTCCCTTCTTTGTTCCCTCTTCAAATAATACAGCACATCCTGTATTGTGACTTCTAATGTGAAAATAACATATTTTTCAAAGCTCCGATGTTTAGCTGTGCTTCAAAATGAAATTTAAGTTATGAAATGCCACCTTTGAAGGAAGATTTTCTTTTCATTATTTTAAGAATTAACTTTGCATGCAATTAATATCAAGTATGTAAAACCATTCAAATAGGCCAGACATAATAATACATCAGACCCACTAGAAGACCCAGACAATCATTGCACTAAAATCTACAGTACAAATTTTTTATGAGATGTAACAGATGTTCAAGGCTTATCTTAAGCCATCAGAAGTAGAACTATGAAATATTACTTGCAACATGCAGCTTTCTTCAATTAGCATCACTTACTGTAAGACTGAAGTATTAAATACAGAGGCAGAACAAAGAACAACAAAGAAACTTCGCATTTTGTGGGAAATGATTGCCTGCTTCAACTTGAAACCAATATGTTGTCACTCCCTATTATCACTCTGGTTATTCATGTGCTTTACATGGAGAAAAGCAGCTACTTCTGAGCAAATTACTAGAAGGTTGGATTTTAATTGTGACTCCAGCTTCACAGGAACAATTTTTTAAAAAGTAAGACTTTTTAATCCATATCTCAGTTGCTCATCACTGAGGCTACTGAAAATAATCAATTGAAACTGGCCTGAATTGAAAGGGAACTTCAACAGATATTACAACAAGCCTGCAAAATTATGTATCTAAATGCAAAACCACACAAACTTGGAACTGTACCTAATGCCTGGGCAAATTAAGCATTGAGTGTTCCACTGCTAAACAGTGCTGCACGTGCCCAGTTGCATTTGAAAATGAGGTGCATCACATACCTAATCCTCTGCCATGTACTCTTTCTTCTTTCTTGCAATCTTGTTTTATTGCTTCCGAATGAAAGGGAAGGATATCATTACCGTTCAGAAATTGTAATGCAACTTATGCAGTGCATTAAAGCAGTGTTGTATGGGTGTCCTGCATCAGTTTTGTGCAAGACTCCCAAGTTCAAAAATTCAATCACCATGTACTGTACAGTAGGCTCTGTAAGACCAAACACAGGATGTAACTGCCAAGATGTAAAAGAGATGGGGGAGTTGCACTATTAATCAGGGAGAATGTCACAGCTATACTTAGGGAAGACATCCTGGAGGGCTCATCCAGTGGAGGCAACATGGGTAAAACTCAGAAATGACAAAGGTGCAATCACTATGATGGGGTTATACTCTAGACCTCCCAATAGCTAGCAGGAGTTAAAAGATATATAGGCAGATCATGGAAAAAATGTAAAAACAACAGGGCTGTTGTAGTAGGTGACTTTAATTTCCCCAGTATTGACTGGGACTTCCTTCATTCAAGAGGCCGAGATGGGATAGAGCTTGTTAGGTGCATCCTGGTGGATTTCTTGAAACAATATGCAGATAGCCCAAGCAGGGAAGGGGACATACTAGACCTTCTTTAGGGAAAAGAGCCTGTCCAGGTAATCAGAGTTTCAGTGGAAGAGCAGTTTGGGAACAGTGATCATAACTCCATAAGTTTTAAGATAGTTGTGGATAAGGATAAGTCTGGACCTCAGGGGAAAGTGCTAAATTGGGAGAAGGCTAATTACAACAGTAAAAAGCAGTAACTGGGGAGAGTAGGTTGGGAGTGACTGTTATTGGGTAAGTCCATGTCTGACATGTAGGATTTCTACAAAGGCCAGCTGGTTCAAGTTCAGAACCAACATGTCCTTGTGAGGAAGAAAGAGAAAGGTGGCAAAGTTAGGGAACATCAGGTGATGAGAGATGTTGTAAATCTAGTCGAAGAGAAAAAGCATACACATATAAGGTTTAGGGAAGCTAAAATCAGACAGGGCCCTTGAGAAAATAGAGGAAGCAGAACATAAAATAACTTAAACAGGGAATCAAGAATGCTAGAAGGGGCCATGCAATGTCCTTGTTGAGTCAGATTAAGGGAAATCCCAAGGCATTTTATGCATACATTAACAAGAAGAGGGCAGCTGGGGAAAGGACAGAAACACTCAAGGACAAAGGAGGAAATTTATGCCTGGATCCAGAGGATGTGGGCGAGGTACTAAATGAGTTCTTTGTATCGGTATTCACCAAGGAGGACATGGTGGATAGTGAGATCAGGGAGGGATATGCTGACATTAAGAAGCAGGAGGTGTTGTGGCTCTTGAAAAGCATTAAAATGGATAAGTCCCTAGGACATTTATTGCCCATTGTAATTGCCCTCAAAAAGAGCCAGCTTTTTGAACTATGTTGGTCTTTCCCGTGTTGCTGGGGAGAGAGTTGCTGAATTTAGATCCATTGACAATGAAATAGTAGCAATATATATATAAGTCAGGATTGAATGTGGCTTGGAGGGGAACTCCTCGGAGAGAAAATTCCCTTGTGCCTTCTGTCACTTTACTTCTTGCTGGTGAAGGTTAGGGTTCAGAAGGTGTTATGAGAATAACCTTGGCAAGTAACTGCAGAGCATATTGTAGATGGCATGTACTTTTGCCATAGTGTACTGATTATGGAGAGATTGAATACTCCATTAGTGGTGGATGCATTGCAAAACAAGCATCCTGCTTTGTTCTGGATGGTGTTGAGTATATTGAGTGTCATTGAATTGCATTTATCCAGACAAGTGGTGAGTATCCCATCACAGTCCTGACTTGTGGAAAGGGTGTGGAGAATCAGGAGTGAGTCATGCTGCAGGATACCAAACCTTTGATCTGCTCCTGAAGTCAAAGTATATGCAGCTTGACTGGTTATGCTTTGATCATTGCTAACATCCAGCTTATTGATGGTGCAGAACTCAGTGATCACAATGCCATTGGATGTCAGGGACAGGTTATTAGAATCAGTTGGATTTTCCCTGAATCTTATGCAGCATGAATGTTACTTGACAATTACCAGCCCTGCCTATAAGCTGTCTAAATCTTGATGCACTGATACATGGGCTGCTTCATTTTTTGAGGAGTTACGTATGTGTAAGATCGGAGAACATTCCCACTCTGACTTTATGATGGAAGGTCATTGATGAAAGAGCTGAAAGTGGTTGGGCAAGGACACTGCCTGAAGGAACTTCTGCACCTCCTGCAGATTCTCCTTCAAGTCATACACCATGCTGACTTTTGAAACGCAATGCCAGTTTTTCATCACTGAAATTAGACTGATTCAGTGATAAATAATAGAAATAGATTTGTCTTGTTTTTTTTGTGGATGGGATAAGCCCAGTGTTAAGAATGCAACTATACCGTAACAGCTTGACCAGAAGCATGGATGATGGAGATGAATTTCAGTAGGGATTGCCTGATGAAAATTTGAAATGAAAGGAAAAGTTCTGGTTGACCTGAAACAGTTTCTCATTATCTATTTGCATTCTGTATGGTGGGATTGGTTGCATTAATTAGAATAGCACTAAGGTTAAATACAGTGATTGAAACGAATAAAGTCAAGGAGTAGTGACTAGGTAACACCAAGCTATGTAATTTAAAGGAAGAAAGAACTGTCTTTTAAAGGAGGGAAGGGCTGTATCAGGTGCCATGGTTTCAATGACGTGCACTTGAGAGTAAGAAATGCCCCAATGCAAATCATTACTAAACATTTGCAAATATTATATTAGAAATTGTAAAGTCTGAGCACATTTATCCTCTTTCTCCATATATCATTAAAATCAAGCCTGAACATGACCTAAATGGGTAGATTTAGGACTGGGCAAGAAATTAAATGCACTACAAGTGACAGCATGTCTGGAAGCTGCCTCCAAAATGCTGAATCCTTTATTTAACAAATATTAAGTCATATGAACAACACCCTCACTTCATAGTTTTGTGGCCTGACCTTTCTTTTTTTAGGTTCAAAAGAGCTGCCTAAGATCAATTATAACAATAAATGTGAACTTCAACTTAATGCGGACAGGATTTCTTGGAACTTTTTAGTGAAACCAAAGTAGGAGCACAGCAACAGAACAGAAGACTGAAAGTCCGGAGATTTGACTGGCAAATGTGTCAGCTACTTCTGCATCCTCGCAGTTCTTGAGAGGATCCGAGGAAAGTACAATTCACAGAACATGTGGTGGGAGGTTGTTTAAAAAACTTTGGAGAAAACCATGTTACTATTGGAGCTAAGTTTGTGAAATCTGCAATTCAGTTCCTAAACTTTGGAGGTGACCATACATTAACTGCACCCTGCAGCTCCCAATATCCACATCAATATGGATGCTGTTTAGGCTGAGATACTTTGTGTCAGAGGAAACATGAGAGGTCAGCAGGCGAGGGAGATACAGAAGGAGAAGAGATTCACGAACAAGAGGAATGAAGATATGATAGCTAAAGGGGAGGTTGAGTGGGTGGGGAAGTGATGAGGATGCAATAGGTGAGGGCATATGTGCCTGAGGCCCATTACACGTGTGTGTGTGTGTGTGTGTGTGTGTGTGTGTGTGTGTGTGTATACATGTGTGTGTACTGACAGGCATTTACATGTGTGTCCACATGTGAGTGTGCTAATGTCCACACAGAGCTTGGCCTGCAGTCACCTTGCTCCTATTTGCCTTTGAGTCATGTCCACGTGGTAGCCCCAGTATGCAATGGCTATCACATGGTAAAAGAATTCACAGCTTGACAACTTGCACTCCTCAATAGTCAATTCAGGACCTGAAACATCTGGAATCCCACAAACAGTGCCAATCACAACAGACGTGTACACTATTCTGCTGTCACAGGTTGGGCGCTCAGACCCTTTGACACAGATTTTGTCACTCTGAATGAAGCAGGACAGGCAGGAGATGGACAGCTCAAAGAACGTGGCAGTATTTTCACTTCCTTCTGGAAGGGCGAACCAGAAGAGGGACCAGCCCATCCACATCAGGTGGGTTTTGCTGTTAAGAATGAGGTAATCTAGAGTCTCAGTGCCCTCCAGTGGGGTAAGTGAACATCTCATAACCTTCTGGTTCACACGGTTGTGGAGCGTGCACACTGCAGCTATCAGCATATTCACCCTAACCCTGCAAGCTACTTTTATGGCAAAGGAGGACATCTACTGCAATCAAATAACTAATCCTAGGACAGCATCCCAGAGGAAACATACTAATCCTTCAGGGTAGTTTCAATACCACTAAAGACACTAGGAGTGGAACCCTACTGGAATCTTCACTGCATAACCCCCTGGCAGTGGCCCAGGTGGCATTAGGCTCTTTAACTAACAAAGTAGGTGAACTTACCATGATTGAAGGCCAGGTCCTGCTGTTGAGTCATGTGCCAACCATAGATCCATGGGGTTATAGGATCAATGCCAACCATAATGCACCCATTTACACTAATTCCTCACAACTCTCATTTTTCGCACATTCTCATCAACTCATCCCAGATTCGACCTCTCATCTACATGCTAGGGGCAATTTATAGTAGCCAATTAACCTACCAACGCACACATCTTTGGGATATAGGAAGAAACAGAGCACTCAGACAGTAAAAGAAAGTTGCAAGAGTGACTTCAGACAGAATTCTGTGTGTAGCACAAAAGACATCACTGACTCTCAGGCCAGCTTTGGTTCATTTGAGTTGCATATTCTGCCCAGCTTTTGTTGTGCAACCGACCATCTATTAAATAGTATCTTTGCAATGACCCTTTAAGTAGCGGAGTCCTGCATGTCATCAACACACCCACTTGGATAGGGGCAATTTGGTCAAAGTGGAAGAGAAATTTTCTTGGTTGTGAGCACAAAGTATGTGGGTGGTATTCACCTTGTACATTTTTTTTATGATGACTTCCGGGGAACTATTTCTGTTCAATACTTGGATGTAAGTTTAGCACAAGTGCCCAAAGACAAATTTCTCTTCCTGTTTCTTCATGCAATGGCTCAGTTATAATGTCATGGACAAACATGTACTTAGAAACTTATCCAAGTTCAGTACTGCTAAGTGCTCTTCATAGGAGCAGCTTCAAGTCTTATTTCTCTTCTGAGAAATGGTCAATGGAACCAAATTTCAGAAGTGAAGCATAATTTATAGCAATGGCTATGTATCACCATTTGTCTAAGTAGTGTCGCCTAAACTTTAAGATTTGTTATTCCCACACTATCATATGTTAAAATTCAGCTTGAGTGCTGATAACAAAATTTGCTAGGTAATGTTCTGTTCTCCTCAAGTTATATAACACTTTCTTTTCCTATGTTTATTTCAGTCTTTTTATTATGACCTACACAGAATAAGGAGTCAGCATGAAATTGGTTTAAAATAAACTTTTGTATGACTATTTGATATTTCCAATATTCAAATTATGCAAGTCAACATTCTCACCAATACAATAAAGCTGTTTATCAACATTGTCAGGGTACAGACCCATACATTCCACAGAATTAGATTATGATGTATAAAAATTACTGGAAATATCATCCAGCAATCAATGGTGTAGAAACACCAGGCACCTGACTCACAGGGTAATGATTGTGAAGGATTGCTGAACTCTCGTGAATTGATTACCCATATTGACTGTGTTTCAATTGGAAATTTACATCATAAGTGACGAATGAAGATTGATACCAGTCCCACTTTGCAAAAATCCTGACTTAGGGTAGTTGACGTAGAAGCTGCACTGACACCATCAGTGGAGCAGCGGTCTTAAGCACCAAACTTACATCTGCACAGCTAGAAGCTGATACATTGCAAACAAAAAAAAAGTGACAACAAAAGACTACTGAAAGAAAGTTGGGAAAAAACTGGGGCTGAATGAAATTTAAAACCACATTGCGTTCAGCAGAACTACCTTCCATAGCCATTTAGCACAATGATGTGGAGTTGACTTGAACTATTCAAAAATTAATTGTGCAGATTCCTAATTCAGCAGAGAATAATGCTTGATGATAGATGACACTTGATTATTAGTCTGAGTGGATAGAATAGTAGAGATGACCATTGAGATATCCATAATATATTATTAATTTAATTGCTTCCTCTAACCTTTTCCCGTGGCTTTTATATGTTTCTTTCCAAAATATTCCTGTGGCTTTTAAAAACTATTGTGATTCTGCTTCCACTATTGTTTCTGGAAACTTATTCCATGTCTTAATAGTCTTTTTCATCTTTAACCAGATGAACTACTTTGGGTCAAATGAATTTTCTCAACTTCTTTCCTTTATGTTCTTATGAAAACATTTACCGTGTTCTTTCTCAGCAAATATATAACTGTTAAATGGTGCAGGCACTGACTATTCACTGAATCCCCTCTTCCTTTGATACTGTTGAAAATAGTGACAAAATACTGCACAGGTTGAATTGTTTAACTGATATTTAGTTTGTGAATATCCCATCCTATCTGAGGAGTTTTATTTATAGATGTAAAATTGTCTTCTCCAATAAAATGTTAACAATGTTACAAAATATTTAACCTTTGTCTAATACACTTCAAAACACATAATTGGAAAGACTGTGGGTCCTCTAGTTCAATATTCTTCAAAGTTCTGTATTACAGTCACCCACAAACTTCAAAGGAATAAATAACAAACCAAGGTAGATGGGGACAAAACTTTGCATTCTGTTACAAGTAATTCAGATCTCTAACTTCTAATGACAAATATATTTTGTGCCTTGCATTTTGAATTTCTGTCCATTATTCTCTGTGATTTATACTCACATTTAATCATCACTGCAGTGTCAAAAAAAAATCAGGAAGTTTCATAATGTGTATACATGTACCTTTCTTTAGATGAGCGAGAGTACGTGTACACATATGCAAGTGTGCATGTGTGAGTTGTGCAATTTAAATAAAATCTTTACATTTAAAGATTGAATTCAGATTTTTTTAGAGAAAATATAAGTAATTATAAAAACTTAAATATAAATTTATGTGCACGCACAATGATTGAAGTATAAACCATTTTTAAATCTGAACATGTCAATCACATTCTATTAATGTTTACTTGCATTTAACTATTTAACTTTTGAAATGATTCAAGAGGTAACTTGGTAACAAAGCCACACACACAGACACATTGAAAATATGGTTCCTTTAGCTCGTCTGTGGAGCAGTATTAATATGTTTGTGAAAAATTCCTTCATTTCACAGATTTAGTAAAATTTAAAAAAAATTAATTTACAGTGTCATTGCACATGGTAACCTGAGGTCTTTCTTTTCCTTGGCCTAGTTACTACTTAGGTTTGTCGGACAATCGCTTGCTACACTTATCACAACACAAGCAAATTTACAGAGTGGTAATTCCTGGGAAGGATATGTCTTTAAAATAACACAGATAGATTTGTACTTTTACTAAGAGATTTTAAGACTCAAGGACTTAAAGAGTTAATTTCTTCTTTAGATTACAGATTTGTAGACTTTGGCAACTGGTTGAATTAAATGGAAACGTAGCAGCAGCTGCACTGTATTTTGCCCAAGGCTGTAATAAGGATGGTGGGATTAGCCTTAAATACACCAATCCTTTCCTTTTTTTCCCCCCAGAAGGTAACATATGTAGCTAACGGTTTCTCTTTCAGGATACAGTTATCCTGGCCTTGTATAATGTAACATAACCATCCAGAATTTTTCAATGTAAATTTACCAGGGGATTATTTGGCTTGCAAACTTACAAAACAAAAGTAAAATTTAAGTGCTTCAATACCCTTAATCTTGCACTGTGTATTTTGTTAAATTCTAGTTTGAATTAGTGCAGGTTAAACATACAGTAGAAATATATGTATATCATTTACAGTGGTTAGCAAAGGTAAAATTATATTCAGTGAATGAGATTTCAGCAGAGATCTTTACACATCACCAGCATTTTTGGTTAATTTCAGAGTTTCAATTGTTTAAAAAAAACAACTTCAATGTCAGCATCCACATTGCAACAAAAAAGTCAAAATTTCTTACATAAGCTGAACCCTAGTTTTACCAACAACTATGAAATATCATGTACTTCAAGAAAAAGACATCTACATTTTAAATCTTTGTGGGGAAATGAGATTTTTCAGTGTCTAACACAGCTCAGTTTCATGGAACCACTTCACACGGATGCCCAGAGATTAGTCTGGAGAAGCAGACAAGATGTCATATTAATTAAATGAATGAGTAAAATACAGTCATGGGGAGTGTGAAAAATAAAACAGCTCATGGTATTAACCTTTAAAGATGCATGCAGTATAAATGTGGCCTAGTTAACTGAAGGAATTATAGAAATTCTTAGCCCTGGCATTTTTAAGCAATATGAGCTATTTTTCAGCATTTTAAGAATTCTTGGTGTGTTAAATAAATTTTAGAGGTTATGTTGTGCAACAAAACCAACGATGTGATAGGTGAGCTATCCAGATGCTTGATTTTAAAGCTTTGGTGTATACAACATCTTTTTCCAGAAATGTTTGTACAATTATAATAATATAGTGAGCACCCCAAAATTTTAATACTTAACCTCCTAAAATGAGAGATTTTTCACAATTGTTGTGAATTTTTTTATGAAAGCTTGAGAAACTAAAAGGGGTTAGAAAAAGAATAAACTTCTGAGCAGAAAAAGTAATAGACACTGGGAAACATTATATGTTCCTCTGGAAAGACTAAAAAAATGTGTTTTTTGTTAGACCTGCCCCATTAATTTTTCTACATTATTGCCTAATTTTTTCAGAAATGAGGAAATTTAATTATAATTTTCCTATAACTACGAATGTTATCCATGTCTCCACTCTAAAGCGAAACAGTAAAATGTTTTCCTTTTCACATCCTTACCTATAAAATAGTCAGATCTCTTCATCATGCTTTAACCTTCTCCTTACATACTGCAAAAAGACCAAGTAGTATATTTCTTATTTTATTTGTCAATGCCGTTCATCTTAATTTTATTTACATCATGTACATTCCACATTATTGGTTACTGCCGATTGTATGGTAATTGTTAAGTTCTCTTAAGCAGCCATTTTATCATTGTTTTCCTGGGGACTGTCAGTTAATCTCCAGTGTTCATAGTTTGTGCTCTTTCTAAAATGGCAGAAAATAATCCTTTACATATACACAATCACACATTGTTGGTAAAGCATCAAATCACCTACCTGTTTTCTTGCCAAAAACAGATCTGGATTTTTCCACTGTGCGGAATTGTCGAAGATTCTATTTCTCTTTCTTCTTTTGGAAAGAAAGGTTTCCATACTTAGTGGTTGATAGAAGTGAAATCCAATTAACCCATTAATTTCAATGGAACATTATGGAATAAATTCCATAATGGAATGCATTGTTGCAAAAAAATCCATAGATTAATTCTATATTAGAAATACCTAAGTATGAAAGAGTGCATTAAAAACCACAGGGTAAACATTTTCAATCTGTATCTGCATGAATGCTTGATTAAATATGCTATGAGCTGTCAGACTTCAAACTATAATGTTTTCTAAATCTTGTCTACATTTTTACAATCCAGAAATGAACACAAGCATCCAAAAGTTTCCATTATATTCCAGTATTTTCAAAATACTCCCTTCCTGATTTTATATAGATTATTGAATATTAGTAGTGAATTATAGGCTAATCATTTAATCAAATGCATAAACCACAAGAACCAACTTTAATGTTTTATAAAAGAAAATTAAAATAAAAACACTGAGCCTGGTCATAATCACCATTTAAACTGAAATTAAACACATTCATCCTGTTAACTGTTTATGGAATAGATAAAGACTGAAATACAATGGTACAATAGACAGCAAAATACAATATTATAGTAATAGGTGTAGCTTTATGACACTATATATTAAGCAAGACCTTTACCTTTCTAGAAAACTGTTAAATGAACTGGATTCTTAATTTTTGGTTAATGTAATTCACCACTATCTATTATGAGCTATTATACATAATATTACATATATGAAGTTACACGTGGAATCATACTGTGCATTATTATTGTATTGCACTTAGTAAATAGTTAAAGAAACATATAAGGTGAAACCTCTATAAAATATGATACAATGAATGATTTATGAAAGGAAAAGAACATTAACCAATTTGTAATATTCATCCATATCATAAGCAAAATGCTATTTTAATTTAGTAGAAAGCAAATACTGATTAATATAATGCACAAACCAATCATCAAAAACTTAGAAAAGCTAGCAGCAAATAATTTGCAGTTGAAATGTTCAAGTCATTTCTAATGCAATTGTATTGAAATTGTGCAAGCATCATATTCAAGATGCATTGAATGGTTAAATGTCAAAATCGGCTGACCCAAAATGTACTTACCTTTCATAAAACTGAAAATAAGAAAAACTACTAACAGCTAATGTTTTAGAAGAGGATGATTATTTTGTGTAAAATTGCTCCTAATTTTTATGTCCACCCTTTTTATCACAAGAAGAAAAAAGATTTCTTGGATACTAGGAAACAGAAAGAAAATTAAGACTCTATGAAAATCTTTCGTCAATTACCACAGCTCCTACAATCCTATGACTGTACCAATGTAAAAAAAGCTCAACACCTTGTTAACAAGGAAAGAGGCGCTCAATCAAGGGACAAGGGATTCGAGGTTCTGGGCCATAGTTTAAAATGGTGATTACAAGGGCACAAATGTGAATGCAGAGGTAACAGTCTCTAACCCCGCAGGAAGCCAAAGAACATTCGAGCGCGCTTTTGTAAATCAGGCCTGATGATTACAACAGCCACAAGCACAGATCACATGAAACAATTATTTGCACCATCCCTTCAGTGCTTCTAATTTGTTCTCAAAAAATGAACATGGTGATTCAATGTGTTATCTAAAGCGATGACATGTGCCCCCCTCCACCCTACCCCCGTTCAACTCATCAGCTCAGATATATAGCAGCGTTCTGTATATGTTCTGACAACTCAAATCAGGACTATGAGGAAAAGCATAAAATCAGGGCTCAGTTTGGCACTACTAACAACTTGTGTAAAGTGCATAGTAAGATGAGCTTTCAATGAGTTAAAACACTGCATATATTTGAACATTTCCTATCCTATTAATCAAGGATTAAATTACTCAATATCTTCCAAATATTGATAATTGAGTTTGTGTGTTGTAAGGATTGTGGTCTTTGTTGTGTATTATTTTCAAAAGGTAAAGATTAATACAATTATTGTGACTCTAACGAATTGATACAACATTTTTAAAATGTTAATTTTAAAATGATGCGCAAAGCAGAAGGTAGACCTTTGTCAACTAAAGTAGAATTTGTTGTAAACAGGAGAAGCAAAAAAAAAGCAAATTCTAATTGGTTAAACTTTATCTGGAATGGATTACATTTTTCTTATACATTTGTGAATAGATACTTTCCTGATGTTATAGTCTGTGTAAAAATTCAAAATTTTGACATCAAACTATTCACTTACTGCATTGATTAAAGTGTAATAAATATCTGGTGAATTACTTTCCTTTAAATTACATTGAAAGTATATCAACTTTAGATTTTAATTTAACGTATACAATCCAGGTTTTTGAAAATGTAATTGAGCATTTCTTTTTTTCCGAAAAAGCCACTAATGTCTGTGCAATTTGAAATAAAATCTTAGTTACCTGAAACGTAATGTTATTCAAGATGATTCACCATGAAGATTATGAAATGAAGGTTTATATTTCAGTTAATATTCAGCAAAGTAAAATCTAAATCAGAAGAATAGGAGATGGTAAAGAAAAATTACTGTTTAATATATAAGGAGTTTGTCAAATATATTTCACAACTAGTCCATGAAGATCAATTACTCGCAGTGGATAAAAAATTCACACTGATAAGCAAAGTACAAATTACATTAATATAATACAATACTTCTCTATCACTATATTATAGCCAAAAGTTTAAGGAATATGTTGCCACAGGATTGCATGTTGCACTATCTTTCCAAAATATAGAGGGCGGTGTTGCTCTTATATTGGGCAGTTGGCCTGTTCCATTTAGGAGCACGAGCATTTATCAGCCTATGGCCCTTGTTAGACTTGCTTTGTTGCCTTATTTGTGAAAACTGCTTATATGTAATGGACAGTCGATCAAACTGTTTACAAACAAATGACACCTTGACCTGCCTTGTAATATAGAAAATAGCAGGTGTCTGGGAAGATGTTGCCAGACTGCTGCACACAAAGGGTTCATATGACGCCATGAACCGTGAGAGCAATTCTCTATGGGGTTTATGCAGTATTCCATTTCCCAGGAAGTGTTAAAGCCTGAAAAAAAGCTGAAGTTATTTTCAAATTATGTTTTAAGCTTAATGTTATATGTTTCAAATTGACAAAGTTTCCTAATAGTTTTGCGGAAGTTTACACAATGATTTTTTTCCCATTATATTTTCATAACATTCTGCTATATACATTGAGAAGAAAGGATATTATTTACAAGTTTTGATCCCAGGCCAGTATTTTTAATGTTAATTAAAAGGAAAAAACTGATACACCTCAAAAATTATTGGATAAACTTTCCAAAAAGTTAATACACATAATGCACTCATGGGTCACAATTTCTTCAAATTAATTAAATTATTCAAAATCAAAATAGTTTGCTCCCTCACCTGTTGAAGAGTCCAGTTTAGATCTTGTGATTACTCTGAAGACAGGTCTCTCCTCTGGTTTCATCCGTTCTCTTTGTTTCACCATTCTTGTGTCTAGTACTGAAGCAATAACAATTTGTGGGTGTAATATGTTAGACAAGAATACTACTAAAAAAAGATAGAAGTCTGATCTCAATAACATAAATACACAAACTCATCCAAGATAATAAATACAGAATGCAGCTTAACCAAAACATTAAAGATAGTCATTACCAACCCCCCAAGAACATACAAAAATCACCCTGGTAAATTCAGTTCTCAATAAGGAAAAAACTGAAACATATATTTCAAGAACACAACTCTGCTTTACAATTTTGATCATTTGGCATGAATGGTTTTAAATCTCCTTTATATTAAACAGAAACCAGCTAAGAATTGTTGGATGTTATTTGGGAGTGCTTGGTTCATTTTCCGATTTATTTAGTGTTGAATTACTATAATGCACTCACTTCTAATCAGAAATTATTAAATTGCAAAGTTTCAAGCAATAAGAACTTAAGCTGTAATTCAATTTTATTAATATATAATTTTAATAATCATTTGCTGCTGGATTTGTTATAGAATTCCTGACTGTATCTACAAGTCAAACTTGATCTCTTGTTTTTTATTATTTTAATCACCAAATGTAGCTGTAAAAAGGTTTGATTGGTTATAACCCTTTGAAGAGCACAAATTTCTCATTGCCTTTCAACAAGTCCCATAAAAAAGCAGTTTCTAAAATATCTTAATTTTTTAACCCTCTCCCTTTTAACAAATCAATAGTTGTAATACTTCCACTGTTCAGACAGTAGCAACTCTAATAGTTTTCATTTTGCTTCAGTAAGACTATCAGGAAGGTTTGAAAAGTGAACATCACATGAGAAACAAAAACACATTTCTATCTGTGGTTTGTTAAAAAGTCCAAAATTAATTTGTACAACTTTAGACAGTTAAAGAGTATGGAGGAAGATCAAATATTTATCTGTGCTGAGATTCATTGCCTTCCAATGGATGTATTTTTGTAATAATCCAAACCACAGAAATAAGTATATATTATATAGTAATTCTTAAAGGTGAATCACAAAGAAAAGGACTTTTTTCAAGTTTTCGTAAAACTGCTTCCTTAAAGAACCTATGTAGAAATAGTCTGTAGATATTAATAACAAAGGACAATATTTTGTTTGCTTTGTTTCTAATATATTTCTGTCAAGAGCCCAACCTTTTAGAAATCAACGCAAAATCAAAACACAACTTAAATATTCTTTAAAATCTGATCAAGCTTGCTTTAATCACCACAATGTCATCTATGGATTTGAAATGCTCTGCCACTTCTGAAATGCAACTTTTGATTTTTTTAAGAAAAATAAACAGCAACTATAAACATTAAGAAACAGAATTTGAGAGTATATATAATACCACATAATGATTGACTACTTGCAGTTTGGAATTAAACAATTTTGCTACACATAGGAATCCCCACTCTCATTGGCAAAGTGGGGAACTGATGAAGTGGCTTTATAATAAAAACATGTTTTGAGATATACGCACTTTTACTTCCAACACTCCATGTTTAGGTTAAAATCGTGTGTTCAGATGAGGTGATCTGTGAGATCTGCTAGCCATTTATCATCTTTACATTTCTGACAGCAAATGCGCAGATGACAACAAAGGAAATTAATTTAGGCAAAAAGCTCTAAACTTCAAAAAGATTCGGTGTTCTGATTCAATCAGGAATTTTACATTGAAAAGCAACAATAAATTTACCACAGTCAAAAACAAGTTTTTTATAAAGTGCACAATTCAAAAGAGAATGATTAAAATTATAACTGAAGATTGACATATATTTTTGTATCCCACCACCTGAAAAAACACATTTAAAAATAACCTTGTAATCCACTCACAAAATGATTGACAATTTTTACCAAGCAAAGATACCCCCGGCCTGACTTAAAATAAAAGATGAGGGCACTGTGAAGTATTTTTGGCCCCATCTTTATGTCAAATCACTGCATTGAAACAATGGTTTATATTACAAAAAAATCTTGTGCAAGCTCTACATAATGGGAATGAATGACAATCTGGAGAGAATGTGCAGCAGGATTCTCTTTTGATCTGGAATACTGTTAATCTTTGTCAAACAGTGTGCTGAGAATACTTGGAGGAATATCAAATCTTCGATGAGAGAATGTGATTGTGTCTCTTTTTAAATCTTTCCCTCTCTTTATTGCTGACCCCAAAATAAACAAAAATGCAATTTTTCTAAAAAGATGTAGAGGATTCTGAATACATTGAGAGTACCTTAGCCCTGAGCCTCAAGAGGAGCACCCATTAGTAAATGACATTTTGTAAGTGCAAGAGCTTTTAAAAACAAAATGGCCCCACATGTAATGAAAACAAGAATGGCATTTTAAAAAATCAACATGGGCATTTTTTGGCACAGCCCTCAAATTTTCAATACAATTGTTTATATTTTAAATTAAATGCTTGAAGATGGTACACTTTAGTTTCAGAGAGTTCCTAGCACGTGCTGGAATGTGGTATGTGCCATAATTCTGACAACAGCCGTCATAATGCATGGTTATTAATGGGCTGAGCTGCACTTTTTTTAAATGGTGCTGAACAATTCTAACATTATGAAGGTGAGGAGCTGTGAAAGATTCATGAGGAAAAATCTGATCTCTTAGGAACTTTTTACAAATGGTTTTCAAAGCAAGAAATCCTGGGTCGTAATCCCTCAGTCGATGAAATCATATATTGTATTTGTCATACTCCAAACATGTCCAGCAACTGTAGACTAGCCAGTGGGACTGTGCAAGTCCGCCATTGCTAAGCCAAGTATGCAAGATGAATTCTGTCTAATACAAACACAGTAAATCATGTTGATTTAGTGCTACTAGGAAGTGTGCCTCCACTGTTGTGAGCTGCTTTTGAAGTACTGCCTAAAACTCAGTCTTGTGCTTCAAAGGGAGGGGATTACAGTCTTTATCCAGCAATTAATATGGCTAGAACAGAGAGTGACAGCACCTGAGGACTCAACAAGCTGGCCAGCAGCCTGCTGTGGGTTGAGTCCCTTCCCATAATGCATTTTGTTCATAACATAACTAAATATTATTTATTAAAACAATGCTGTTTTAAATGAACTGAAATATATTAGACATTTTAACTTCAATTTTTGTCTGAACACCTTTGCTACTCAACAGATATTTTGAAAGGAAGTCTAGCTATCTTCTAACCTTTAACCTATGTATCTACCAAGATCATCCTAATCTCCCACCAACTGTTAGACAGAGAACCAAGCTGTTAGAGTGAAATAAAGTCTAAGGGCCATCTTAGGCTGATCAAATGACAACCTCTCACAGTCGCACCCCTCTGCTAGAGTTCACAGGTTCAAAACTGGCATCTGAGAGCAAAAAAATCCTACCAATGCCCAGACAGCAGGAATATGGTTTGATTCACGGGTGTGCAGTGAAGATGCAGCCGATCCCTCAAAGCTAAGGCCGATCGGCGCAGCGTATGGCACTGAATTATGAAAAGAGAGGGTGGGGGAACCAGAACAATAAAATACATAATATTCTCTCTTCTGTTCTATCAAAAATCCTTTCACACTTTTGCAGAATTGAGTCGCAGTGTTGTAAGATTTTAATGCATTTCACTATTGGAAAATAAATTGTGTTAAAATTGTTCCTTTGTGGTGTTTAAGTTCCAAACAAAGAGGATGGAAATATACCTTACAATAATACTTAATTCTGCTAAAACACAGCAAAGTGATGTCACAGTGCTCCTCCATGTCTCATCCTCAAATATCCTTACACCATCTCATTTCACACTTCCCCCATTCCCGGCAGCTAAACAGATTAAATGTAAATATGATTTTGCTGTGAGATCTCAGCATATAGTCACAAATGTCTGAAGGTACAGATATAATCTATTTTTAAGACAAATAGGATAAGGCTTTGGTGACTAGTTTTCTTAAGATTAAACTGGAAAAGGAAAGAAGAAAATAGCGGCAGGCTGGTGACCTGTATGCTGGGAAAAAGTGATCGTCAATGAGCCAGCTCCCAGTGCAGTAAAATAGAAGCATAATGTCTCCACAGGGCACCATGGTTTATCTCCATTTTATTTATCCACAAACTAAAACACATTTCTTCCAGAATGTCGCACTTAAAAAAAACTTCCATCCACCTTCTCAAGCTAATGTACCTCCTCAAGTATCATTATTTTAGAAAATTGGGGTTCAGTAGATTTTTATTCAATGGAAGAAAGACTTTGTTGATTTATCAGATAACAACAGAGCATTTGTGACTGAAAAGGAGAGTTTGATCTTGTAGCTTCCCCCATGCATAGAGTAACTCAAATCAGAGAATAGTCTGCACTGATTTCTGGAATAGATTGAATGTTATCAGAATTCAATGCTTTGCTATAGAAGTTTCTAAAGATTGCAATTCCGTTCCCCCCACAATCTATGCTCCCCACCCCCTTCCCCCAAATCCCATTCAATAGCAGAGAGTTCTGAAAATTCTGTGCTTCGTCATCCTTGCCTTCTCACACAACAGTGGCTTTGACTAGCAATGTATCTGCTATATGTGTTCTCATCAACCTTGCCTCAGTAGTAGTGCTCTCGCCTCAGCCAGAAGGTTGTGACTCAGGTCCCATTCCAAGAACTTGAGCAATAATACAACTTGACACTTTAGTACTGAGCTGAGCAGAGGCTCTGCCATTCAGATGAAATATTAAAAGATTCCAAGGCACTATTTCAAAGAAGAAAGGGAGAATTCCCCCCATTGTTCTGACCACCATCACAAATAGAGCTTATCTGGTCATTATCGTGTTGCTGTTTGTAGAGTCTTGCTGTGAGTAAATTGATTGCTATGTTTCCTACATTACAACCATTTCAAAAGTACTTCAGTGTTTGTGAAGCCCTTTGGGATGTCCTGACATCAGGAAAACTATTGTATAACTGAATAATTTTTCTTTCATCATTTGAAACTTATGATTTTCAACTTTCCATAAGGTTGTGCATCACCCAGGGCCCTGTTACAGATTTTAAATTGGCTGACTAGAGATTGTTTGAGGTTTTCTGATTTTTTCTTCTGCTTTTAAAGCCATTAAGTTTCATGAAACCAAGTGTGAAATAGTTCAGTCTAGTAAATCCGATGATTACACTTTACGTGTGCTTGCGGAATTTTGGCTTGGTGAAGTCGAGCATTGCTGGGCATGGAGATTTCATTTACAGTTTCTATTCTGCACAGACTATAGAGACATTACAATCAGCATCCTTGGATCAGGAAAGCAAAGCAGCCAGGGTTCCAGTTCTTTATTTCTGATACTGCTGGAAACTGCACTTAGGCATTTGATCAGGTCAAGACTTGGATCAGTTGGCATGCCTCAGTGGTTGAAAAGCCCATTATACTCTCAAAGCTCACACATGAATAATATTGAGAGCACCTCAGCAAAGAGAAGACATGAAGATGGAGGGAGGTGACTTTGAATAAACGCTTTTGTCTTTCACTTTTACATATTTGGTTACAAATAATAGAGGGTAATTGTCTGTGATCTAAAACTGATTAAAAATTTACTTCCAACTAATTTGTCAGAGGACATCAATTATATTCTGAAATCTGGAAGCTGAGGGAGAGTATTGTGTTTTTCTTCCACCTACCTTCTAAAAATGTGAGCACAGGTAGATTTGTCTGAGGTTGTTTCAAGTGTGCTCCATTTAAGAGATGGTATCAATTGATTTCTCATTTGTAAATTTATAGAATGCTTCACGTCACTCCCTGCCGAGGCCTTCATCACAACCAAGCTGCTGAAGAGCAAGAATGAAAAGGCAAGGGGCCCAACAGCAGTTATTGCCAAAATAAGGGGGCAAACCTCAGCCTGCATGCCCACAGCCTTACCTTACCCCCATCCATCAGTAAGGCCTTAAAACAATGTCAGGTACAAGCCCAGTTGTGACCCATTGTTGAGTAATTTTAAATATTATGTCCTCCAATTTACTCTTTTTTATAACCCCTTCTACTTTGCAATGAAAATGTTACCACCCCATTCAGAAATTATTTTATGTCTGGAGGCAATCATACAGGAGCCATCTGTTCTATCTCAGATTAGTTGTCAAAAGCACCTCCTCTGAAAGGAAAATTAATATATCTGACCAAACTGTATTTAAAAATGTGGTTAAAGATGTTTTGAGATTCCTGGAAAGATCAAGATCATCCCACCAAATAAAATTGACAAAAATAAAGATTCATGTTGTGTCAGTGAGAAGACCTCAAAAAACTCTCCAGCAAAAACAAAAGTTTTGACGATGTATAATCAATAATTTACAGAATTTAAGACACCAGATATCAAAGGAAAACAAAGAATAAAGGGAAGGAAAAAAGTCAAGGTTACTTTACTAAACCAGTGTGACTTTTTTGACTCATGATGGTTCCTAAAAAGAAAAAAAAGCTTTTAATCTGATAACTCTCTGCTTACCCACCATTACGAGGCCCTTCAGGGCAATGATCTATCAAGTCCTGACTGTTTCAAACTGTTTGTGCTGGATTCAGCATCTATCACCCTCAGTCTTGCTGCATACTCAACAATAGAGCTAAGAAACAATAATTTTCAATTAAGAAACCTGGGGGAGACTTGGGGGCTTGATTTATGATGCATGACTAATTAGCAAGTGGCTAGCTCAATGAAAATCCAGCAGTTTGTCACTGAATAGTCCAATGTTTTGTTTTCTGTTTTCATCATATGACCCTAATCTCATATTCATGTCTATATCATTGCATTGCAGCTTTAAAAATATGCCACATGGGGGTCAGTGAGGAAAGAAGGAAATATCTGTGACATCATTGCATGGAAGCGTGAGTGACCCTGGGAATAGCTTTGACTCAACGTATTCTGATGTCACGCACCTTATGATCTGTCATGATGCTAAAACAGTGCTGTAAATAGATGATAGCCCATAGTTAGAAAGTGCTTGCCAGCCTCTGGGGATTAGTGAGTTAACCTGAACAGCAGATTTGGTCCAGGAAATTTACCTCAGGGCTACAGCTCTGTAAATGAGCTAGATACAGCTCTCATGTGTAATGAAGTATACAACAATCTGATTAAGCATAAGGCTTAGGTGACTAGATGAAAGAAAAGGTTACCAGCTAAACAGTTTGCAGGATTTCACGTCTCTGAAAATTTTATTTTGTTTTAACATAGTAAATGCAAGTAGCAATATAAACAAGGTTTGGTAACTAAATTGGACAAACAATATTATGTTTTAATACAGGTTAGTTGTTATTGGTTTTAGACATACTGACTAATAGTACAAAATAAATTCTTCAAGTGCAAGCAACAAATGTTGAGTTTTTGGATATTTTGTTTTCTAAGCTACTTGAAATATAAACTATCCCAATGACAACAGGGAAGCATTATTATATAATACACTGACTACATTTATATGGATTACTCAAAATCAGTTTGAGATTGGGTTTTATACTGCACAATAGCAATAGACGCTACATTTTTTAGATCTCTTTCTGTTCTAATAACTCCACTCAAAAAGGTCTTTGGGAGATAATTTCAGCCCTATTTATACTGGAACCTGCAGCTGTTCTATTTTAAATTGCTCCAGGTCCCAGAGCCAGATTAACTCTAAACCACCCCATTTACACTGCAGCACACAGTGGGGTGGCTGAGACACTAATCCCAACCATGGTTCATTTGTGCAGGTGGAAAGAAAAAAAACTTTGCCTGCTGATGACTTCCTCTCGGACAGCTTTTTGGCTGGAATTCTATCTAAGGATATTTATAATAGCACCAAGAGTCCATTCCTTGGATTAGCATGGGAAATTACACTGGCCACTGATCCAGAGACTGGAGGGGTGGCAGCTTATGATTGCTTTGCACTGATACAGCTTATTTCTAACATTATGATGTAAAATTGGATTTATATTGCTCTGAAATCAGCAGTGTAAACAAGATTATTGTTCAATGAAAATATCACATGGCAGCTAACAAGGATACACTTCTACTGGATTTTAAGCATTGTCTCCGAGATATAAATAGCCTTATGGTGTAAAGCTTTGGGCACAACATACTTAAACAGTAATCAGCTGAACTCCTGGGCTTCCAGTCCTGAAAATAATGAAAATATTCTCTTGTGTTCAATTACAATTTGTTAACTCTAACTGATAATTTAGTTGGCTTGATTAGGAAAGTAAGATGATTAGTTAGACAGTAATCAATCAACAAAAGTTTTTGCTTAAACCTTTTTAGCATCTCATCAGGAAATCCATTTAAAGAAGGAATATTACCATCAGGAACCATTTCAATGACCAGAGGTCACAAGTGACTTTTTTTTAAAAGAATAAGTCATGGTTCAGGATCTTTTTACAACAGCTTCACTTCTGAGACATTTTACAGAGGGAGTCACGTTACCTAGAGTCCCTCAAGATAAGGATTCTTATTTTCCAGATTTTTTTAATGACAGGCTTTACCATTGGGTCTACTTTAATATTTACATTTTTAAAAAGTCCCTTTGTCAGTATTTCCTTAAATGAAAAAAGGATCCCTATTTCCTTGGGGTCTTTCCATTCATCCAATTGCAGAAGAGATGGAGAAACCTGAGAAAATAATTGTTTGAATCATATTCCTGGGATTGGGTAGCTCCTCTGCCAAAGTAATTGAACAAGTGGGAAAGCCTCAGTACATGGTTGCCCGAGTAGTCACACAATATTGAATGATGAACCCTTTGTAGAATGATTTGCAAGCAGCCAGCCTAATTTTCAAATAGGTTTCTGAACAAAATGTACTTTTTGCTCTTCTCCAGAAGTTGAAGGTCATGAGCAGTCAATTTTCTCTTGTAGTGCATTAGCTAATGGATTCATGGTAAGTTCTTTGTTGGGTTATTTTCTCAGTGTTGCTAACAAATTGAAAACAAATTTTACATTAATACGTTAGTAAGTGATTTTTTTGTAATGTTCAGCTTTCAGGGCACAACAAAGAGACATTCTTTACTTGTGTAACCTCTTCAACCTCATAGATCATGAAAAATCCACATGTCACAGAGCATAAGGTGGGAATTTAAATTTTGTTCAATTTTCCAGCTTTGCTATCTCAGTGATGCCATAGCCTGTTGAATCAGTGATCTCTGCATATTCCAAAGATCAAACCAGGAACCTTACAGGCTTGCAGTACCATAACATGTAGTTTCTTTCACCTTCTAGCCCATCTTAAAGATGCTTTATTGATGGACATTATTGGTTATATATCAGATTGTTCTATGAGCAAGCATATTACTGTTCACATGTAAACCATACTTGTAAATCATGCTACCAGGATATTAATGTGCTGTTAAATGAATTTTCTCACACCGTTAGGTACAGCAACCTTCCCCGTCAATTCCTCTGATGTTACTGTCAAAGTCTTCCACTGAAACAAAAGTCTTCAAAAAAATCAATGCTAACAGAGATATCAACAACAAAAGCATGTCAAAGTGAATTGCAATTCTTGTTCATGGATTAGCTTTCAAAAGGACATCCATAGTGAAACTTAAGATGGCATAAAATGTAATCATTTTGCATGTCTAATTTGCCAATATTAAATATGTTGTAAAAAAATTCGTAGCAAAACTCTGAGTTAAATATTCATCTTACCATCTGGGGAGGAAACCAACATCTAGAATAAAATTCCCATTTTATAGAAACCACCTGATTCTCATTTCCATTCTGGGAAATGTTCTGCAACATGCAGACAATTTAAAGGACCTAAGTATCATGATGAAAACATCTCAGTATCATAAAGAAGGTACAATGAATCCCCATTACTAAGTACTGTGAGTGCACATTGTTCTCAGTGATTTAAGTTAAATATTATATTCACGTTCTCAATTCATTACAAATAATTAATTTGCTTCCAATTTATTTTAAGTTCAGACATATATAAGGTGATTATTTTTACATTCGTTTATTTTTTCCTGCACTGTACCCGAAATAATGCCTCATTAACTTACAGAACAAAGGCATCCAGACAGAGTATGATGAAGAGTCAATCATGTCTTCTAGAGGCCATTACAAAGGACTTTTATATCAGATTTATTTTAATTTATATTCCAGGAACCTGGTGCCTGTGCATCAGATCCTGGCATTTATTCTGCTCAGTCTGGTTTCTGAAGACTGGTGGCAGCCATGTCAGCCTATGTCCTCATGTTTGTTGCCAGTCAATGAAAATTAGATGTAACAGCATGAAGAGTGTGAGCTGTCCAATGGATTTTCACCTTCCAGAATTCCAATGAGGTGACCATATAAAATATATTTTTATACTCTTTGAGATCTGTGTAAGTGCTGCCAAGTGCCCCAAGCAGACATCTCAGGCAGACAGATCAAAAGCTGGATTGGGTTATCGGGACTGGCTACAGGAATACCTGTTTTCAGTATGATTATGTTCATAATGGCTCAAACTTCCACATCCTCCATTGATGTTACCATTGCAAAATATGACTCCTCAAAGTGACAATGCAAAGCATAAGTGTCAGTAGTTCAAATCCAATACTTAGCAATAATGTATATAGGGGACAAATCTGCAGGAATTTGGTCATAATTGTCAAAAAATTGATATAATCACACAGACACACTACAAGGTCAACTCCTGTGGAAAATGAAGGTGATACACTGGTGTTATGTGGAGTTAAGTCAAGATAGCTTCCTTTCTTAATTGCTAATATCGTTCACTTTCATCAGCACAACAATTCAGAAAACATCTTTTTTCACTTCACATATTTACTTAAAGATCTTTCATCTGTAATGTCACACAATGTTGAGATGTAGATAATGGTGGAACTTGAACTCAGGAGAAGTTTGGGAGTGAGGGGAGTTGTGGGAGACAAAAATCAGGTGAGAGAGGTTCATCGAAGGGGAGGAAGAATCACAAGGAGGAGAGGGTCACATGGCAGGGAAAAATCGCATGAAGAAGAGGGTCACATGGAGGAAAGGGTCACATGGGGGTTATATCACATGATGGGAGGATTGAAGTGGGATGAGATTTGTAAAAGGCAAAGGATCATGGCTAATAGGAAGAGGTGGGAAAGAGAAAGTTGCTGGGAAAGGTCCCCAGAGTTCTATGGCAGTTGAAGGACAATAGAATCAATGGAGAAACAGATAATTACTTGGGAGTAATGGTCACATGAACTGGTTGGCACTTGGTTGGGAATGTGATCAGGTTAGTCTAGGAGATGAGAGCTTATAGTAAAACAAGGGTCAAGGAGACCCAAGGACTTTGGCAGTGAGAAAAGGAAGTGAAACCAATCACATAATAAACGTATTAAAGTGGAACTTACCTGGAGGTAGATGGATGCTTCAGACACTCCAGAGTGTGCCAGGTAAGAATGGTCCCATTTAAACATCGCTAAAGTAGGATTTACCCTCTGGTTAAAATCTGTCTCAGTGTACAAGGTCCTTATCTGTGCAGTATAATTTCCAATGAGCACTGCACTCTCTTTGACATTACACCATATTGCCCAGTGGTCTTTATACATATGCATCTCACACACAAAGCAGACCCTCATATAATTTATGGAAGTGGGCTTCTGGTGTGCTAAGTATCTGAGCATTTTTAGTGATTGAGTCACTGGTAAAATTCTATTGCATACTGCACAACAACATTGTACTGCACAATGAAATTTCATGACTTGTACCTCGCTGAAGCTCATTCAATGCACTTTTCTACTGAATTAAAATGTGCAATTTATATTTTCTTGCAGTCTACCACTAAAGAATATCTGGTATTGCTGTAGAGAACCAAGTGAAGTTGCACACCTCCAGGGTTCACCTCTCTCTTACCTTATATGTCACTTAGAGATACTTTCATCTCCCAGCACCAGCTGGATAATGTACATATCAAAGGGAACTATTCGACATTCTCAATAGCCTTTGAGCTCCCCCCCACCCCACCCCACCCTGCAACAAAAAAATCCTTGTTTCTTAACCAAAATAAAAGGGGGGGGGCGCGGGTGGAAAATAAAATGTGAGAAAAAGCCCATTACGAAAATTTGGTTTTACACAACTTTCCCAACTACAATGCAACAAGAAACAGAGCCTAGATTGTCACCAAAACTAATATAATTTCCCCAAAATCTGTTTTTTTATTCATTCTATATGTTCATTGTTTCATTGTTTTATAAAATAATCTTTTCATGTGAGCCTGATGATTTGTAACAAAATATAGCAAATAATATTTCAGTGCAAAATCAGGGCTCTACCACAAAGTTATAGAAATTGGTTTAACCCTGATCTTTAAATGACTGAATGAATAAACAAATGGTTATGCACAGCACCATGCAATACAGGAGGTGATTCTAAATCCATATTTTGTAAATACTTAATTATTTCTTGAACTACTGACAACCATCATTGTTATGCCACAACCAACATATGAACAACAAGGATCCCAGCTAGCATGAACTTGAAATTGAGGGTATTGGGAGAAACTCAAATCATCCAGAGGAGTTCTTCTATCAATCAGCAACAAAGGGCCTTGGTTTAATCTCTGATTGGCTGACAGCCTTCAGATGCCAGCTGCATACCAACATGGCATCTGCATTGTGCCCTCACAAATGTGGATAGGTACACAATGAACACCCGTTGGAAGATGACAGTCAGTGTCTGTCAAGACATACAGTGAAATCTATGTCTTGCACACAGTATCTGCCAGCTTCAGTTTCCAGTGGTCAGGATAGTAGGAACCTTTGTCACTGGTTGCTCTGTCACCGATTACATCCATTTTACAGAACTTGCAACTGAATGGCCTGCTGCAACCTCTGTGCCCTTTTTTCTTTCTTTATTTTTCAGGACCCAGGTATGGTTCACAAGGCCAGTATCTGCTGCCCATTCTTAATACCCTTTAAAAAGGTGGTGGTAAGCTGCATTTTTTAAAACACCGCATCTGTTTGGTGAAACTACTTATAAAATACTGTTGGGTGGGGCATTCAGGATTGAGACCCAGCAAAACTGAAGGACAGGCAACACAATTTCAAGTCAGGATATTGTGTGACATGAAAGGGAACCTGCAGATGATATTGTTCCCACTTCCTTGAGGCCATTCTCTTTCAAATTTTGTGAGGTGCTGTTGGAGAAAGCTGCACACATAACTGCAGTGCGTTTTGTTGATTGTACACACTGCAGTCACTGTGCACTGACAGTGGAGGAATGGATATCTAGGGTAGTGGATGGCATATCAATCAAGCAGGCTGCTTTGCTTGGATATAACCATGATCTTTGAATGTTGTGAGAGCTGCATTCATCCAGGCAGGCAGACAGAGAATATTCTATCACACTTCTGACTTGTGCCTGATAGATCATTGAAAGGCTTTGGGGTGTCAGGAAGATAATCACTTGCCACAGGGTACCCAGCCTCTAACCTGCTCATGTAGCCACTATAGGCCACACATCAGTATACCGATAAAAGTTATCCCAAGTATGTTGCTGGTGACAGGGTTTTAGTAATACCACTGAAAATCAAGGTAGGTGGTTAGACTTCCTCTTGTTGGAACTAATCATTGCTGGCTCTCTTGTGGCATGAACTTTACTTACTACAAATCAGCCCATGCACATCTCTTGTCTAGGTCTTGCTGCAGCTCAGGAGTTTTGAATGGAATTGAACATTGTGCAACCATCAGCAAACATTCTTATGGCTGACTGTTTGATAGATGGATGACCGTTGATGAAACAGCTGAAGATGGTTAGGCCTTGAACACTGCCCTGAGGAAATCTTGTAGTGATGATCTGGGACTGGATGATTAACTTTCAACAACAAAAACTATTTTCCTTTGTGTGAAGCATGGCTCCAACCACTGCAGTGCTTTCTGCAAGATGTGCATTAACTACAGTTTTATCAAGTTCAAGTTTGTAGTTGTATAAACGCCATGAAAATTAGCTTTTTGCAACAGCAGCACAATACATTACAAACATGACAAACATAAATGAACATAAACTTAAATTAGCACACATTATACATAACTTACATGAAAAAGTAAACAAAACTTGTCATAACAACATTAGTACAAGTTGAAGAAAACATAGTCTGAGGCAGAATTAGGGTTTTTCAGGTCAATTCAAGAACCTGATGGCAGTGGGGAAGAAGCTGTTGTTGAACCTTGAGGTGTGGGTCTTCAGGCTCCTGCACCTCCTGCCTGATGGCAATAACGAGAAGAGGGCATGGACCAGATGGTGGGAGTCCTTAATGATGGACATCGCCTTCCTGAGCCATCAGCTCTTGTAGATGTCCTCGATGGTGGGGAGAACTGTACCCGTGATTAAACTGGCTGAGTCCATCACTCTCTGCAGCCTCCTGCATCCCTGTGCATTGGAGTTGCAATACCAGGCCATGATGCAACCAGTTAGAATGCTTTCCACTATACATTTGTAGCAGTATGCCAGAGCCTTCAATGACATACTGAATTTCCTTAAACTTCTGAGAAAGAAGAGAAGCTGGGGTGCCTTTTCTTCATGGTTGCATCAATGAGCTCAGAGCTCCTTAATGGCACATTCAGTCAAATGCTGCCTTAATATCAAAGGTATGTCATCTCTGGTGTTCAATTCTTTCATGCATGTTTGAACCAAGGCTGCAAAGTGGTCTGGAGCTGAGTGGTCCTGACAAAACATTTGATCACCCCATAGTCACCATAGCATGGGGCACAGAATCTCATTGGAGTGTTCACCCACACAGCGGATTTCTGTGCCCTTCCTCCCCTGTGCTTTCTTTCACTGCCATGACAGCCTTTTCTGCTGCTGTCCCATGGCTGCCATGGAGAGAGGTCCTTTAATTTCTTATGTCCTTCCCAGAGTGACAATGGTATGGCTGTGGTGAGCTATTCATGCAGTTAAGTCCTGTTTCAGCACTCATTTTATGTGCAAAATGCCACACTTTTGGCCAATTTCTCACATTTTTTACAGGGGATCTGACTGGGGATAAAACACTATAAGCAGCACATATTTAACATACCAAGAAAGACTAAAATCTAATTTCCTAGTGATAATGATTATATTTCAGTTTCTACCTTAATTATAGGCATATGTTTCAAAATTTTTACTGTATTCTATAAAATACTTAGCTAAAAATAGTGATTTTCCTATCCAGTTTGCTGCCTGTGAAAATTCTTTAATGTTCAGCCAGCTTGATGCCAGGGATCTCTTTGCATTGACCCCTGATGGCAACTGATGTTGGAAAAGGGGAAATCAAACCACAGAGGTCACTAGATCTTTGTGGGGAGCTTTCTTCAGAGTCAGTAGTAAGTCCACTGCTTTACTGCTGACTGTAAATTCAGAAGCATTATGTTTTTCATAACATCCTACAATTCCATCTGAACCTGTCCCATCACAAGCCATTTATATTCAACTCTAAAGTGTAAAGTATAAATGTGATTTTCCAATTTCAATTTATCCTACAGTATCTTAGTGCATTATGTAGTACAGTTTAATGTACTCACAGGTTGTAAGAGTCAAGAACTCTCTCCCTAACAGCATTGTGGTATACCCACACCTCAAGGACTGCAGTGGTTCAAGAAGGCTGCTTACCACCACCGTCTCAAGGGTAATTAGGGATAGGCAATTAAATGCTGGCTGAGTCTATGAAGCCCACATTCCTTGAATAAATATAAAGAAAGATGACAGAGCTGGGGGCTCTGCAATGTCAAAGCTTTCCAGTGGGCGTACGTGGGCAGAGCTTGTTCTTGTTGAGAGTTCCATGAGTTTTGATCCAGAGACAGTGAAGGAACGGCAATATATTTCCAAGTCAGGATGGTGTATGGCTTGGAGGGAATTTCCAGGTGGTGGTGTTCCCATGCTTTTGCTGTCCTTCCAGCCAGTAGTGGTCATGGGTTTGGAAGATGCTGTCTAAGGACTCTTGGTGAGTTGTGGCAGTGAATTCTGTGTATGGTATAAACTGCTACTGCTGTGCATCAATGGTGGAGTGAGTGAATGGTTGTGTATCAAAAGCAGTCTGCTATGTCCCCCATGGTGTCAGTCTTCTTGAGTGTTGTTAATGCTGTCAAGATTTTTCAGTTGAAAACTATAAAAAAAATACAAGATTTTAAATGTTAAATATAATTGGATTTTTTTAAAATTAAAAATAATGTAACTTACCTTATTCTTATCTTTATTTTTTGCAGTTGTAAAATCTCCATTCAAATGAATGTCTAACCTGGCATAGGATGTGAGAGCAGATATCCCAGTGTAAGTGCTGGGGGATTCCAGACAGCACTGACTTCACTGTTGAACTCCATGGAAATCCGCTGATGCTTACAGTCAGAAATAGCATGCAGAACTACTGGCAAAATCTAACAAAATCCAGGCCATTGTATTCCAAAATATGTCCACGCCTAATAGTCTGACATATAAATGACACACTAATTTTAATTATATCTTGAAATATTATATCTTAAAATATACATTTATGCACTTCTATATTTTGTAGATTTGCCATTACTATATTATGACATTGCAAAATTAGATCTACGCAAATGTCCATTTTTCACTTTGCCAATGTCATTTAATTCTTGCTGAAGTACTGTTATAGAATGTGATTGATACTTCAAAAATATATATGTATTCGTATAGCAGTGACCTACCACTATATGGCAATAGCATTACATGTTGTTTTTACACCGGTGTTACTAGATTGTGTAATGCAAATTAAAGTGGGTGATTCCTACTGTGGTGATATTGTACATTGGCTTCAACACTGTAATAGCATAACGTCAATTAATTATTGCTGCAGTTTGTGATTCCTAGCATAGTTGAATTTATAGGTGATTGAACTTATCTCAAACTGAATCTACTAAGTTATATTGCAATAGTTAATTTTCATTTGTTGTAAGCATCTAAATAATGCTGTCAGGCGGTATTTTCCGCCCTGCTTTTGTTATCTTGGGGTGTTTCAGGGATGTATCTGATTCTCTTTGCAGAAGGACATTAATCTGTCATTCTCCCTTTTTTTCTGGTGCTAGGACTAAAATGACCAAATTTATTCAATGTGCTTTTATAAGTTGTCACTCTGGCACTTGAAATCAGTTCTTAGTTGAAAACCATTATTCTAATGTATAATATGGAGAATGTTATAGTGCATTGTTATTACATGACTCAAACTGAAATGTTATCACAGCACATGTTTAATACTTCAGTACTACTGCAGCTCTCCAAAAATGTAACAGGTTTCGTGTTCATAAAAAATGATAGAAATCAATTCACAACCAGATTTGTGATTCTCTCTTAGCCATTAACTCAAGGTAAGGATCAGGTTCCCGGCAAAACCCCAAACATTTTACCCAAACAAAGAGTAAACATAGAAAATGAATTACCATGAAGTCACACCAACATACAAGTAAATGACTGGCAGATACCGAGATCAATCCACAGTCTATTTTCTCCTCAGATGAATTATATAAGTTTTGAATTGGTTGGAAAGGAATGCACCTTTTATATTTTACAGAAAAATAATGTCTGTTTTGTGATTAATGGTTCATAAAACAGCCAAAGCTTCAGTATCTTAATTCTTTTTATGTTATATAAAACATGAGCATCTGGGCGTGATTATGAGGTAGTCTTCTCAGTCAGAGCTTCAGATAGTTTAAATACACAAAGCTATTACGAGGTAATATTCTGATTAAGAAGTTCATTTTATCAAACTGAGAGTCAAATCCAGGTAATTCACAAGAGACATTTCAAGCCAAAACTTGGTCCAAATTTTCTTGTCAAAATAATAATGAGGCAAATGATGCTCACTGTGGATTCTTATGCAAATAGTGCACCAACTTCAACGTGAGGAGAAGATGTGGTCAGCCTCAAAAATCCAAAAGTTGTCCAATTTATGTTGCTTTAAATAGATTCATGAAAATGGCAGCTCACTATTTGGCTCACCGCAGAAATATCTTGAAAAGCACAACATTGCTGCATTTGCAAAGTTAATCTTCATTAACCTTGCCAGAGAAATTTAAATTTTGTCTACTCTAGATACTCCTCGAATGATGTGATGTGGTAATTACTTCCAAAGAGCTTCAAAACTTATGTGGAATCTCACCCATCCTTTTAGGTTTTAATTGTTGCAGCAAGGATTATCAGGGAGCTGGCTGAATAACTCATTTACCAACCAAATTGAAGGATTGAGGCTTAAACAGAAATGGGGTGGATGAAGAAGCATAAATTAGAGCAGACAAATTCAATGTCATCTTGAGATTAAATTACTTTTATTTTTCCTTTCTGTCTTTTACTTCCTTATAAGCAACCTTTCTTTCTGTTTCTATAACTGATTTGACAATGAATGTCCCGCTTCTCCACTACATTATTCTTAGCTCACACTTGTTATAACAATCTAAATGCTCAAGAGCAAGTCTACTTAGTGCCTGATGTTAGAAACCCAACCGAAATTTTGTTCAGTGCGTTGAATGCAGTCCAATATATATTTACTTTGTCATCCAGAAAAAAATAGGTCACAGCCTGACTCTTCATCATCAGTAAAGTGATAGCAACGTTGTTGAGACATTTTGTTATGAAATTTCCTCACCCAAACAATATTTAGACATGAATTTATGTTTCAAAAATATTTGCACCACACAAAACAGTCAATGATTTTCTCCAAGAAGAGAAACTCTAACCAACTACTCTTGCTTTTGTTGGCATTATTCTCAACAAACACACCGTGATTAACATACAGGGTTACCATTAGTCAGAAACATATACAAGCCAGTCCATAGATACATGGTTATAACATAGTAGACTCTGGGTCGCTGTAGTAAGTGATTCAGCTCCTGTTCTAAAATTGCCTTTCCACAGTCTATGAGTCAGGATTGTGATAGAATATCCTCAAATGTCTGGATGAATGTAGTTCTTTCAATAAACTCAACTCCACTTAGAATGAAGTAGCCCAAATGTTTGACACTTATCCACCACCCTAAGTTTGGTAATCCTGGTACACTATGGCTGCAGTGCATACCTTTCAACGAAATTTAATGCAGCAACTTGGACAAGCTTCTTCAATAGCACTTCCCATCAGTGACACCTACCAACTGGAAGGACAAGAGCAGCAGATCCAATGGGACAGAACCACCTACAGGATTTCACCTTAGTGACATAATTCCTGACTTGAAATTTCTTTTCTTTCATTATTACTGAATCAAACCTGAAACTCCTTAACTATGGATTTATGGGTTCTCTGCAGGTCACCGACTTTAGCAGTTCAAGGGGATGGCTCAGCACGACCTTCTCTCGTGCAATTAGAGATGGTCAGTGTTAGTTTTGCCATTGATAACAGTTTACATTGTTCTCTCAAGTTCCTGTAAAATCCCTTCCACTTTACCCAAGCATGCCCTTCAACTCAGTTTTACTTCAACGTTTCTGCACCAGTGTGATATTTCCACTTCTCTCTGTATCGTGTCTAAGAAGAACCTTTAATTTAGTATCAATTTTTGTCGTGCTATGCAGTTGTTCTTCAGAATCATTACCTTTAAACTGAGATTGCCCAAATTTATTTCACGTAGGATTTCTGCAATTAGCAGAGGCAGAAGGCATTCATCTTGACAGCCTGGATTTAAACGTAAAATCAGCTGATAACTTAGTACCCGACTAGTCTACAGTACAGAAGAGTAATTAAAGATGTCAAAAGTAATATATTGAACTGCCAATCTTTACCAGGGAAAGCTTCTTTAATGAAGTTAAATTCAATAATCAATACCACACACTCTTCAAAACCATTGGGTACAAGCAG
This sequence comes from Pristis pectinata, assembly GCF_009764475.1. NCBI lineage: Eukaryota > Metazoa > Chordata > Chondrichthyes > Rhinopristiformes > Pristidae > Pristis > Pristis pectinata. The sequence continues at coordinate 102,055,318 of NC_067410.1, read as the reverse complement.
GAGGTCTTTTTTCTTCCTGGGAATGGGTGTCAGAGCAAATAGTAACAGTTTAAGCACCCATGCAGTTGTTACTGGGTGACATCCTCTTTGAAATATTAACAAACGTAATGTTGTTTCTGAAAATTCATAGCCGATTGTCACAACTAAAGTAATTAGTACAAACAACACTGAAATACTACGAAACTATTTAAAGTTTCAAACTATCAGCCAATTTCCTTTAGATCTAATGTCAACTTACGTGCCATTTACACAATATTAAAAATGATAATTTATTGACAAAACATTATCCAACCAAAATTTAAATTTAATTCTGGCACAAATTTACTGAGAGCAAGTGTTTTCTATATTCACAATATTAACTTTGTTCACTTTTATTTTATTTCGTGAATAGGTCAGTCCTCTTAAAAATTGAAAATAATTTCATATTGCATTTACTCCTAATTATATAACATGTTCTATTTAAATATATATTTTTTCATAACAAAATTATTGTTTTATTTTCAAATTAACTAGCATGTGAATAATTCCATATTCATTTATTTTGGTGATCTGAACAGTTCATTGGACAGTTCATTGAACTCTTATGTTAAACTTTGAGACATTAGCTTTTGTACCTGGGCACGAATCTCCACAGTCCCTAAAAAGCTTCAACAAGGAAAAAAATCTCAGTTCAAAAAGATTTCTCAGACAATGGTATTTATCATGAATTGATTGTGTTCAAATTGCAGTACAAAACTATCAAAGGATATGTCTGTTGTGTGGACAGCTATGGTCAATGCTCAGAATCACATTGCAGCAAATCTTCTGTACAGGTCTTTTCTTCTTTAATGTGCTGTTTGAGGGTTTATGTATAACCAAGACCCATAATTTATTTATTTTTCCAGCCTTTTGAATAGGTTTGAACTTATTGCACTCGTTGGTTGACAATACAGTATGCCATACTTGGCAAGTGTATTCAATCCATGGTCTAATCAATGACTTATATACCACAAGCAGGTCATCATCACTCAACTCTGTTCTTTTCAACAATGTCAAAGAGTAAGGTCCTTTGTTGTTTTTTTTTGTAAATAAAGTCAATGTAAGTGATCGATTTTAAATCATTGGACAGCATTAAACCCAACAATTTTCAATTTAAACCAACAATACATCTATCCTACTGTTTGCAAAAGCCCATGTAGACTAAAGTTACAGTAATAAACAATTACTGCAGAAAGACTAAGTTGACAAAGAAAGCAAAATACTAACTCGTTTTTGGATTGCATTTATCACACCCGACTTATGTAATGATAATCTTCTTCAGAAAAAACAAGAATCAGAATTAAGAATTTTTTCCCACTTCCAGACTTATCTCCCATTGTTATTATTGATTAGTACTACAACCTCCATCAGTATTCCTTCTACAACACTGCACACATGATAGAGTCTGGAGTTCAAAACCAACCTTTGTCACTAATAGCTGAATGGACAGATCATGCCTTGCCAAGCATGCACCTGACTAGATTTGATTTCATCGTCTCAGGTCTCTGTCACTCTACAACAGGCCTAGCTTACGGGAAACTTAATTTGCTTCAGTCAAACAATACGGAAAAGAAATCCCAGTGGCACAGAATCAATGGCACACTCTTGGTATAAATACCCTTACATTTGCCAACACAGCCTTTAAGATCAGTTCAGAAAATGTCATGTGTCTGAACACTATTGTGGCATAAATGAAGAGCTTTCCTTTGGCCTATTTGGCCAGGCTCTCGAGCGCACTTTGTTTTCCCAAGAGAAGAAAGCAAAGTAGTAAACCATTTTTGCAGAATGTCATTCTCCCACAACAGTTTATGAAAGAAACATCTGTGACAGGAATCTCTAATGCTTCTTTCAAAGCAAACTCTGACAGTAAAAGAGCTTGGCTAAAAGCTGCAAATCAATGCTTGAATTCCTCTTGCTGCATGACATCTAATTTACTATGTATCGCATGCAAACTTCTAAGTATTTTTTTTCTTCACATACGCTGTGAGGCTGTGAGAGTGATGTGGTGGCTCATTTCCAAACTTCAGCTGAATAAACATTTGGCCATTTGCTGGACAGGTTGGCGTGCTAGGGAGTTTCTGCCTTCCTATCTAACCTCACTGATCCTCAGGAAAGCAACTCGCTTACAAATTCAAATCAAAGATGGCTTGCTAGTGGCATGGAGGTGGCTTAAATGGGGTGATTGTTTTTCAATCTCCAGCAACATCTGATCAGCATACAGCTTCCCTCTGAAGTTGAATAGAGGTGGTGTTTGGATTTTTATGTGCTGTTTATTGTGTTGACTGGAGAAGATGGAAAGCCTCAGATGTTTAAAGGAAGTTAACAGAGGTGAGTGCCACATAACACTTTTATCTTTGTGATGACATTTGAAGAGTAAACATGATAATTAAAACCCATCATCAGCGGTAGTTGAATCTTAATGTTTTTAAAATTTCCCTCTCTTTGGTTCACATTCAATCACAAATATTTTGTGAATTAAACTAGCTGCTCAGTTTTCTTGCCAATCACATTAAATACAGTAGCAAGCTAATCGCTAATGCATTTATTAGAAACAACTCACAGTGTGTCGGGTTGCTTCAGTTGACACCGATTAAGTGTGCATAATTTAAGCATATCACTTTTCAAAGGCCAAGGATTTTCTCTCTTTTTCTGTCTCTGTCTGTCTGACTGACTCTCTCTCTCTCTCTCTCTCTCTTTCTCTCTCTCAATTCCAAAGGGAGTATTACCCAGTAAACATATAATAATAAAGAAACATTTCATTTTTTGAGCAGGGTTTTACAATTTGCATTCTTCTTCCCCAACCACCCACAACCATCACCCTTCCCCCCACACACCCCCCCTCCAACCATCATACAGATACAAAGCGAAAATCTGCTAACATCATTTATTAATATGTGCTATGGTCTGGGCAGTGTATATTATTAAAATGCTGGAGCAAATCTAAGTTTAAATAGAGGATATTTTGTAAGTAATTTTGCTTTACTAGTGCAATATATTTCATGCATTCTCTCTCTTGAATGATTTTATATTGGGTGACCAATCAGAGCATGTATTTGCAATAACTCAAGTATTAATTTTGGATTGTTCCCTAGACTATAAAGGGTGATGCAAAGAATGTGTGTACTTGCAGTTATTGGGTTTTTGTTTAGCTTCTCTGTACAGTTTAAAAATGTTTTATGATATTGTTATTTTAAAAATTGCCCTGTTGTCAGTGTGATATTCTTGAAGGCTTTTAAATGTATATGAACCTTGCTGTAAGAGGAAAGAGTGCAGTAAATTTTAGCTGAGCTACATGGTGTTATATTTAAATACAATGTACTGTTAACCAATTGTGATCAGCAGAGGGCAAGAAGCTCCTACTTTCAAATACCAGCATCACACTTATGAGGGCATAAAATATTAGCAAATTTCAAAGTATAATTGAAGGAATATACATTTTGAAAAACCGTTCTGTTTACTGCCTTCCCTCCTGAAGATGAACTTCAAGCACAGGAGACAATCGTACCTCAACCAAGCGGCACTTTTTCACATTTGAACTTAAATAAAGGTATCAGCAGCTGTTTGACTCTGATTGGCACAGAATCCAGATCTAATCCTGTCCTGAACCAATGTTCACACCAGGTACCTTGGTGTGAAAACTAGTTGACTTTCTCCCCATATTCCCCCCATCCCACTCTCTCTAGCCTGGAGAGCTGAAACCAATTCTCCTGTTAACCTAAGATCAGCCCTCATATTAAAGACTGACTCCTAACCATAGGTATTCATGGGATCTATGGCCTACATAGAACATAGAACAATACAGCACAGTACAGGCCTTTCGGCCCACAATGCTGTGCCGAACTATATAAACCTTATTCCCATTCAATCTATCCCCCTCTCTACTTCACCTCCCATAACCCTCTATTCTTCTTTCATCCATGTGCCTATCTAATAGTCTCTTAAATGACCTCATCGTATCAACCCCTACCACTACCCTCGGCAGTGTGTTCCAGGCACCCACCACTCTTTTGTGTAACAAACCTACCTCTGACATCTCCCCTGAACTTTCTTCCACACACCTTAAATGGGTGACCTCTAGTATTGGTCATTTGCACTCTGGGGAACAGATGCTGGCTGTCCACTCTGTCTATGCCTCTCAAAAACTTATACATCTCTATCAAATCTCCTCTCATCCTCCGTTGCTCTACAAAGAAAAGCCCTAGTTTGCTCAACCTTTCCTCATAAGACATGCTCTCTAACCCAGGCAGCATCCTTGTAAATCTTCTCTGCACCCTCTCCAAAGCTTGACATCGTTCCCTTTAACGTGGTGACCAGAACTGAACACAATATTCCAAGTGTGGTCTAACCAGGGTCTTATAGAGCTGCAACATTACCTCTTGGCTCTTGAACTCAATCCCTGGCTAATGAAGGCCAGGACACCATACACTTTCTTAACTGCCCTATCCACCTGTGAGGCAACTTTGAGGGATCTATGTACTTGGACTCCAAGATCTCTCTGTTCCTCCACACTGCTGAGGATCCTACCATTAACCATGTACTCTTCGTTCTTTCAAAGTGTATCACTTCAGACTTCTCTGGATTGAACTCCATCTGCCACTTCTCTGCCCAGCTCTGAATCCTGTCTAAATCCTGTTGCAACCTATGACAGCCTTCTTCATTATCGACTACACCACCAACCTTTGTGTCATCTGCAAACTCACCAACCCACCCTTCCACTTCCTCATCCAAATTATTTATAAAAATCACAAGGAGCAGGGGTCCCGGAATAGATCCCTGTGGAACAACACTAATCACTGACCTCCAGGTAGAATACCCCTTCTACAAACCCCCTCTGCCTTCTGTGGGCAAGCCAATTTTGAATCCACATAGCTAATTTTCCATGGATCCCATACCTCATGACTTTCTGAATAAGCCTACCATGGGGAACCTTGTCAAACACTTTGCTAAGATCCATATGTACCACATCCACCACACTATCTTCATCAACGTCTTGTCACTTCCTCAAAAAACTCTATTAAGCTCGTGAGACACTACCTGCCCTTCACAAAGCCATGTTGACTATCCCTAATAAGACTATGCTTCTCCAAATGCTCATAAATCCTGTCCCTAAGAATCCTTTCCAATAGTTTGCCTACCACTGACATAAGACTCACTGGTCTATAATTCCTGGGATTATTCCTTTTACCTTTCTTGAACAATGGAACAACGTTTACCATCCTCCAATCCTTCGATACCACTCCAGTACTTGTGGCCAGAGAGGACTCAAAGATCATTGTTAACACTCCAGCAATCTCTTTCCTCACTTCCCATAGTAACCTGGGGTACATCCTGTCTGACCCCAGGGACTTATCTATCCTAATGCTCTTTAGTAGCTCCAACACTGCTTCTTTCTTAACCTTGACATGGTCCAACGCATTTGCCCGTTCTATGCTAACTTCACATTCGTCTAAGTCCCTCTCACTGGTGAACACTGAAGCCAAATATTCATTTAGGACATCCCCTACCTCCTTCACCTCCAGACACATTTTTCCCACCTTATCTCTGAGCAATCCTACTCTTTCCCTAGTCATCCTCTTCTTCCTCACATATGTGTAAAAACCCTTAGTTAAGGAAAACCCTACTTGCCAAGGCCTTCTCATGTCCCCTTCTAGCTCTTCTTAAGTCTCTTCTCAAGTTCCTTCCTGGCTACCTTTTAACTCTCAAGAGCCCTATCTGATTTTTGCTTCCTAAACCTTAAATATGTTTCCTTCTTCCTCTTGACTGAAACTTCTACCTCTCTTGTTAACCATGGTTCCTTCACCCTTTCATCCTTTCCTTGTCTCAGCGGGACAATCCTATCTAGAATCTCATGTAAGTGGTCCCGAAACAACCTTCACATTTCTGCAGTGCATTTACCAGAAAACATCTGTTCCCAGTTTACGCTCCCAAGTTCTTGCCTAATACAATTGTAATTTGCCCTACCCCAATTAAATACTTTACCATAATTTCTGCTTCTATCTTTGTCCACGGCTATGCTAAAGATCAGGGAGTTGTTGTCACTATTCCCGAAATGCTCACCCACTGAGACGTCTGTCACCTGACCAGGTTCATTGCCTAATATCAGATCCAGCATGGCCTCTCCTCTCATCGGCCTCTCCACATATTGTGTCAGGGATCCTTCTTGTACACACCTAACAAATTCGTCCCCATCTAAACCTTCTGTACTAAGGAGGTGCCAATCAATATTTGGGAAGTTGAAGTTACCCATGACACCAACCCTGTTATTTTTGCTCCTTTCCAAAACCTGCCTACTTATCTGCTTTTCAGTGTCCAGATGGCTATTTGGGGGCCTACAGAATACTCCCAATGGAATGATTGTTCCCTTCCTGTTTCTGACTTCCACCCACACTGACTCAATAGACGATCCTTCTATGATGTCCTCCCTTCCTACACCTGTGATATTATCCCTGATTAGCAATGCCACCTTCCTCACCCCTTCTACCGCATTCTATATCCCTTTTGAAACATCTAAACCCAGGAACCTGAAGCAGCCACTCCTGCCCTTGCGACAGCCAAGCCACAACATCATAATTTCATGTACTAAATTCATCACCCTTATTCTTAACACTTCTCGCATTAAGGTAAACACATTTCAACCCATCTAACTGACTGCATTTATGCCCTATCCCCTGCCCATCCTTCCTCACCTTCTCTGTACCTTCACATCTACTTCTACACCAACTGACCCATCTTCTAATCTGACACTCTGGTTCCCATCCCCCTGCCAAGCTCGTTTAAACCCTCCCCAACAGCTCGAGCAAACCTACCCGTAAGGACATAGGTCCCTCTCCAGTTCAGGTGTAATCCATTCCTTTTGTACAGGTCATACCTACCCCAGAAGACATCCCAATGATTCACAAATCTGAACCCCTGCCCCTGCACCTGCACCAACTCTTTAGCCACTCATTAACCTGCCATATCTTCCTGTTCTTTCTCTTCCTGGTGTGTGGCACACACAGCAATCCAGAGATTACTACCCTTGAGATCATGCGTTTTAGCTTCCTTCCTAACTCCCAATACTTGCTCTTCAGGGCCTCATCCCTTATCTTACCTATGTCGTTGGCTCCTTCCCCACCCCCTTAAGAATGCTGTGCACTCAATCTGAGACGTCCCTGATGCTGGCACTTGGGAGGCAACATACCATCCAGGAGTCTCGTTCTTGTCCACACAATCTCCTGTCTGTCCCCCTAACCAACAAAACCCCTATTACTATCACACTCCTCTCCCACCCCCTCCCCACTTCCCTTCTGAGCCACAGAGCCAGACTCCATGCCAGAGACCCGGCTTCTATGGCTCTCCACCAGTGACTCATCCCCCCCAACAGCATCCAAAATAATATACTTGTTATCAAGGGAAACGATCACCGGGGTCTCCTCCACCGACTCCCTACTCCTTTTCCCTCCCCTAACGGTCACCCAGCTACCTACATCCTGGACCCTAGACGTAAGTGCCTCTTGGTAACTCCTACCTCAGCTTCCCCAGTGATCCGGAGTTCATCCAGCTGCAGCTCCAGCTCCCTAACGCAGTCTGTAAGTTGATGTAGCTGGATGCACTTCCTGAAGGTGAAGTCATCAGGGACACCAGAGGTCTCCCTGATTTCCCACATCCTACAGGAGGAGCAGACTTCTGCCCTGACTGCCATTCCCACTGTTCTATACAAAAGATAATTACAAATAACAGCGAAAGAAAGAGAAGCTAGCAGAAGCCTCTGCTCACCTACTCCGCCTCTTCACGCCAAAGCCTCTTTAGCCAAAGCCTCAGCTCCCCACTCTAACACTGCTCTTAGCCATCTTAGCCTTCTTCTTAGCCATCTCTGAGGATCGAGGATGTCTTGCTTCCACTCCAGTGCTGTGGATTTTGAGGTGGCTGAAGAGGCCAAGGTGAGATTTGCAGACTCCGTCACAGGTGGGACAAGAGGAATTTGACTGCATGGACGGTTGAATGACATGGGAGGTAGTGCATTCTTTCTGCCTTATGTGCTCAGCTTTCTCATTCTCCTGATGAAGTGTCTGAAGATTTTCATTACCATTTGGGATGTTACTTCTCTATTGTGACTGACCATGGACCAGGAATTACTACATGTCAGGAGCATGTTACATTTTTTTAAGGAGGCTTTGAGAATATCTTGAAGAATTTCCTCTGTCCTTCTGATTAACATTTCCTGTGCATTTCGGGAGTCTGACATTGGGCATACAAATTATGCAGCCTGCCTATCAGAACTGACTGAGTGTCATTATAGCTGCTCCAGAATAGAATGCCAGGAATTCACAGACATCTCCAGCAACAACTGCCCTGAGCATCATTCTGATATACTAGTCCAGGAGTTTGGAGGCTTTGGCATTGACATCGCCATCCTGGGTGAGACAGATTGAGCAGAAAATGCCAGCTTAAAGAATAAATTTCTGTGTATATATTAAGTAGTAATAGAGTCATACAGAACTTGAACAGTATTTCAACAGTATTTTCAATTTTTCTCATTACAGTATTGCACCTCACCTCTTACTGGACTGGAACTAACTTACAGAATGAATGGGAAATTGTTCAACCCATACATTTCCATTCCAGAGCCAAGGAAACTCCAACCTCAGTCATCAAGCTGCTGTACTCAGCATCCACCTTTTTAGAACTGACGTGAAAATTGTGATGAAAAAATTGAGAAAAGTGTTGGAGCAATGATACAATCTTGTTTGACCCAAATTTTCACTGAGATTGTGTTAGTGATAGTTAGAATCATGCCTTTCCTGCCATCACGTAGAGGACATAGAATGGAGATGAATTTGTAGGGATGGCCAAATTTGAGAAGAATATTCCAAATTTCCTCTTGGTCGAGTGATTCAAAGACCGAAAGGTCAGAAAAGACCGTGTTTAGTGTTTGATGATGCTCCTTGGATTTGTCGTGAAGTTGTTGTACAGTGATGGACAGGATGCGTGTGGCAACTGGGGGAGCAGTCACTGAGAGGAGGTAGTTAGGAAGGTCTCTTTAGAAGGTTTTCCCTGTGGCGGACAGAAGGCAGACCTCTCTGTAGTAAGCACAACATTAGAAGGCAAAACTCCAAGTCATCATTGACTTTTATAATGAAGTATATGATACAAAAGCCCAACAGTGTATCAACCTGCCCCCGCTGACAACACCAGTCTCTGACCATAAAGGTCCACAGTGAGACACTGGAAAATCTGGAACTCTTTCCACATCTAGGGAGCCATCTTTCAGTGAAGATGGACAATGATGATTGAATTCTGCAGGAAACTGCAGAGAGTTGTGGACACAGCTCAGCACATCACAGAATCAGCTTCCCCTCCATGGATTCTGTCTACGCTTCTCACTATCTCAGTAATGCAGCCAACATAATCAAAGACCCTACCCACCCTGGACATTCTCTCTTCAGACCCCTCCCTTCGGGCAAAAGATTCAAAAGCCTGAAAGCACGTAACACCAGGCTCAAGGACAGCTTCTATCCTGCTGTTATAAGATAATTGAACGGTCCCCCTAGTACGATAAGGTAGAATCTTGACCTCACAATCTATCTCGCTCTGGCCTTGTACCTTATTGGCTGTCTGCACTGCACTTTCTCTATAACTGTCACACTTTATTCTGCATTCTGTTATTGTTTTCCCTTGTACAACCTTGATGTACTGAAGTGATGAAATGATCTGTATAGATAGCATGCAAAGCAAAGTTTTTCACTGTACCTCAGTACACGAGACAATAATAAACCAATTTACAATTCATTGCTGCTTCTTTGGGGATGGTGCAGCCTTTTTCATCTGAGGAAAAGATTGTTTGAAGATCAAGACCCCAAACCCAGTGTAAAGCTCATGGTCTACTAGCAGTAGTGATTCCCATCCACCTCTACACTTCTGTGACACGAATTACCTGCAGCAGGCACCTCAGAGCACTGGAGAATTACTACCAATGTGGTCTTTGTATAACATTAAACAACAAGGTTATCTACAGAGCAATTGCTGGAGCATAATTATCCATAGCTACAGAATAAAAATATTCTGGAACAAGAAAACTGAACAAACTAGATTGCTACTTTCTCTGCTGTTTAGGTACACCAGAAGCAGTGTGTAGATAGTGGTTTGAGGGCATTATCATTTTGGCCCCCACAAAACAATTGTCTGTCAACAGCCTTGCCCAGATACAGTTAAGAAAATATCTATTTGAATAAAGTGCAGAAAGATGACAATACAGTTGGAAGTTTCTCTTAAAAGAAAGACAGGAGAAGGTGGATAAAGAAAAAGTTGGGAAGCATCACAGAGTGATTGGCAAAGCCTCAGTGAGTAACTGTAGTTTGCATTTCACTTTGTAGATGACAGGCACTGCAGCCATGGTTCAGAAATGGTGGAGGCAATGAAGTAACTCATTGCTGAAACCGGAATGGCAACAGATTTCCGATCCAAAATTACATAAAAAAGATTTAGGGGTGATACTGTTCCAACAACATCACCATCTTGGTGCTGGGTATAGTTAAAGTAATTTGATGAAGTGCATCCTGTATATTGTACTAGTGATGGAGGAAATCCACATGAATTTCATATCAACTGTACTGCTTTGTGCAAGATGGTGTTAATTGAGTTGCAGGTGTAGCTATTCAAGAAGGAGGTGAATACTCTATCATACTCCTGACAGAAAATGTTGAGTAGTAAGATAATCAAGTATTGTCAGAGAGTATCCAGTTCTTACCTTGCTTTTTAAATCAAGTTATTAATGTAGTAGATCCAGTTTATCTTCTAGTTAATAGTGACATACAACCTGTTGAACATGATCAAGCGTGGTTTTGATGATGTTATGTAGTACCAACTGTAGTCTATCAGCTTATCTAAGCCCCAGTGTGGACTGCAATAGCTTTCTTCATTCTGGGAGGTATTGAGAATAGAGTTGAGCACGAAATAATCAGTAAATAACAAACTTATATCTTTCTGACAGAGGTATTTCATTGCCAAAGTTGATTGGTCAATGACACTTCCCTAAAGAAATGTCCATAATTGTCATCCTCAGTGTTAGATCCAAGTCCAGGAGGGATTGTCATTTTGACCCTCAGTTACTTCACTTTTGGCAAGTACTTCTTGGAGACATAATCTATTGAATTCTGCCTCATGTCAAAGGCAGCTACTCTCAGTAGTTCTCTGAGGTTCTCCTCCTGTGCCCATGCATGCAACAAGACTGGATAGAAATAGTAAATAGAGATTTGGTCTCAATATTTATTGGATATTTTGAGCCTATTTGCTTAAACAGTTTGTGACTTTAATCTTTGCAATCCTGGTCTTGCAATTATGATTAGTTTATGCATGTTCTTATACATATAAACTAAATTCTTTTAATAATGGATGTTCACATTTGCAAAGCCTAGTCTCCTAGTTCTTCATAATGAAGTGATCCAAGTTCAGGATAGTGAAGTACACTGCTTGTCCTCTGTTAGAAAGATTCAAGTTTAAATTGGTTAGGTGCAGGATCTGAAGTAACAATTTGGAAGACAAAGGGCAAATGTGGATTTGCTTTGGGACCTGGCAAATGAGTCCACACAAAATACACAGTCTTTTACAACATTGTTTCAATGTTTTAAACCATACTATCTGCAAAACTGCACTAAAACTGAGAAAGATTATATGCTTCTATATGAATATGCATTCAAGTTTGCAATTAGATGATTGTGACATTAATTATTAGTAACAGAGCAAAGGTCTGTTTCACTTTGTAGAGGTCTAAGGTTGGGAAGCCTCATGTCAAACAACTTTCACTTGCTAATAGATATTATAATTACGATTTCCTTTTCCTAGTTTTCACTCTTTTTCTCAAGGATTTAATCATTAATTGTCTTGTTAAAGAGTACCTCTGGAAGCAGGATCTTGAGAATGTGAAAGTAATTAAGCTATCAAAGTTGTACTGCTTGCAGCAAGTTTATTTTTGCCTAATCAAAGAATCGGTGGGATTACTTATGGCTGAGAATAAGGTGCACAGATGTCTTGCTTCCCTTGGGATAAAATTGGCCACACAGCTCATTTTCCTTTTCTTTGCATCCCAGCAATCATTTCCGATTGAGAAAGGTGTAAACCTTTTCACACAGTTCATATATTTTCCCTGATTTAAGGGATATGCACCACCCGTCACTGTATTAATCAACACTCTCAAGAAGACCAGCTGTTGCATAAGATCTGTGACCTTTATCCAGTTGATGCTAAAACCCAAACTGCTCAGTAATCCAATTAAACAGTTGTATGCCTGAAGGCACGATTCAAATCTAACTGTCAGTACATAGAATTCATCCAGGTAAATCGCCAATATCACATCACATCTACATGACATCATTCTGTGCATTTTTGAGATATCCTCTGGAATATAAATGGCATCATCGGAATTCCAAAGGGGAATCATGTCCATCCTGTGTGCTATTTCTCTCCAGTTCATAAACTGTCACTTCTTTCCCATTAGTGTCTTCTTCACTTGATTACGACAGCCAAAGTTAGATCAGAACACATTTTGATCAGCTATGCAGTGAAAATAGATAATGATGATTTCAGAATTGTATATTTAGATCAGTTGATTAGAATGTCAGATATATGATAATTGCAACATTACAAATTAAGTAAAGACAAATTTCTTGAAACAGCAGCAGAAATTAACTATTCTAAGTAATTATTCCAAGGTCCTATACTTTCCTTTGCAGTACTGCACCTGATGATCTCTGCATCCTTTTGGTTCTAAACAATTGTGCACCCCCTTTCCCAGACCACCAAGTTCACTTTTCCTTACGGGAAAAGTGCCTTGCAATTCCCTTTCGAAAATCCCTTCCCAACTTTCTCTCTTTGCAATTATGCTCATTTCAAGCATTTTGGGGAATTTTCCTGTATTAAAGCAACATGACAATGAAACTACTAGACTGTCATAAAACCCATCCAGTTCACTAATGTCTTTCAGGGGACAAAATCCACCATATTCAGTTGGTCTGGTCTATAAATGACTCCAGAACCACAATAATGTGATTGACTCTGATCTCTCATTTTAAGCATCCCAGCCATTCACATATCTCATAAGAATAAAGTTCTCATAATATAGATAATCCCTAATATAGTTGTACTATGAGAATAATAGATTAACAACAGTGTACCATAAGTTTCCATCACAATTTTTAAGCTATGTCCTGATGTATTGGTAGAACAGATCCACAAGAGGTTTCAGTACAATTGTGTACAGGTAGAAGGGTGAAACCCTGGAAGTCCTAAACATTCACTCTGGACTCCATCAAGTATCTTGACATCAGGTCAAATGTGTCAAGATAATCTCCTCCTGATTACCGCCTTCTGTCCTCCATCAGAGTTCTTTCATGTTGAAAACCATTTGGAAGAAGCAGTGAACATGGCATAAAATGTATACTGGTTGGGCTACTTCAATGTCTGTTACCAGGAATGGCTTGGTTGCACCAAGACTGAGTTGTGAAGGAGATAGCTGCCAGACTGATGACCAAGCAGATAATGAGTGAACCCACACAGGGGATAAACCTCCTTGGCCTTACCCTCACAAACTTACTGGAAGCAGATGTATCTGTCCATAAAACCAATGGTAGAAATGACCACAGCACCATCCTTGTGGAGATAATGTTCCATCTTCATAATGAGATCACTCAAAATCATGTACAATCATGCTTAATCGGGGAATCTGTGGGATGCTATGGATCATTGGAAGGAGCAGAAATGTACGCCAATGCAATCGGTAACCTCCTGGTCATACGTATCCTTCCTTCTACCATTACAATCAAAACAGGTGATTAACCATGGTTAAATGAGGAGTGCAGATGGGATGCTGGGAGCACACCAAGTGTACCCAAAAGTGAGGTACTTGGAGAAGTTGCAACAGTGGACCATTTTTGCAAAACATCGAAAATATTATGCAATTGGTAAATTGGTTTATGATTGTCACATGTACTGAAGTACAGTGAAAAACTTGTCTTGCATACTGTTCATACAGATCAATTCATTACAACAGTGCACTGAGGTAGTACAAGGTAAAATTAATAACAAAGTGCAGAATAAATTGTTACTGTAGAGAGAAAGTGCAGTGCAGGTAGGTAGTAAGGTGCAAGGTCACAACAAAGCAGATTGTGAGGTCAAGAGTCTACTTTATCATACAAGGGAACCGTTCAATAGTCTTATAACAGTGGTATGGAAGCTATCCTTGAGCCTGGTAGTATGTGCTTTCGGGCTTTTGTATCTTCTGCCTGATGGCGGGGGGAGAAGAGAGAATGTCCAGGGTGGGTGGGATCCTTGATTATGCTGGCTGCTTCACCGAGGCAGTGAGAAGTGTAGACATAGTCGTGCAAAGTGATCTCACAAACAGCAGATGAGATCAAAGGTCTGCAGTTCTATCACATCTGTTGTGAACAACGATGGTCAATTAAACAACTAATCAGAGAAGGTCCTTCCCCAATGCTATCAGAGCCCAGCATGAGAGTGCTGAAGACAAAGCTGAAGCCTTTGTAACCATGTTCAGCTAGAAGTGACAAGTGGAAGTTCCATCTTGGCTGCTTCCTGAAATTCATATGATCACAGATGCCAGTCTGTAGACAATAAGCTTCACTCAATAAGATACCGAGAAATGGCTGAGAGAACAAGGTACAGCAAAGGCTATGGGGTTAGACAATATCCTGTAACTCCAGTACAGTTACAATACTAGCATCTAGCTAACAATGTGGAAAATTGTCCAGGCATGTCCTGTCTTCTTGCTAATTACCTCACAATATGCTCTCAATCATCAGCAAAATGACAGAGGATGTTGTCAGCAATGCTATCAGCAGCATTTACTCTCCATTTAGCCTGATGGATCAATTTTGGCTTTAGTCAGAACCACTTGGCTCTAGACCTCAACATAATCTTGGCTCAGAGCTAGACCCAAGAGCTGACAAGTGAAATTGACCGCCCTTGTCATTGAGGCAGCCCTTGAGTAGGTGTGGAATCAAGGACCCATGATGAAACTGAAGTCAAGTGCATCAAGGGAAAAATATGATTGGAGTCATACCTTGCACAAAAGATGATAGTTATGGTCTACAAATGAATTTAGTTGGTAGGATGAAAATGGGAATATTGAAGAGTACGGAGAATAAACAGAGATGCATGTTCAGATTTGGTGGCTTACTTGAAGAAAACACTGTCATAATCTGGATGAACTTTCCAGTTTCTTTATGTGCTGTGATTCCATGCACTGCAAAAAGATTGAACATTACTTCTCTCCATACACCATTCATTTCCTTCCATCGGCACACATCACCTCCACTGAGGAATTTGGAGAAAATACATACCGATAATTAATTGTGAATATGTGATTGCAAGTGAAAATGCATATTAGTGTTGTATGGATCTTTTTACCAATAAGCCCATGTGTTTGATTTCATGTTTCAGAGTACCTTTCCATTTGTTTTCTTTCTCCTAAAGTAACATTGAGGAGAAAGATCATGGTTGCTCAAGAGATAAGGAAAACTCGTGGCTATGTTTTGGAGGAAGTTCATCTTACCAGGGAGGAGGTAGTTGTAGCCATACAGTGCATTACAGGGCCTAAGTGCATCCTCAGACTTTTTGGGAGGCTAGAGAAGAAATTGCGGAGGCCTTTCCGGAGATATTTGCTTCATCATTAGCCACTGGTGAAGTTCCCAAGACTGCAAGGTGGCTAATGTTGTTCCATTGTTTAAGAAGGGTAGCAAGGACAAGCCAGGGAACTACAGGCCAGTCAACCTGACATCAATAGTGGGGAAGTTCCTGGAGAGAATTCTGAGGGACAGGATCTACCAGCATTTGGATAGACAGAGTCTGATAAGGAGGAGGTAGCATGGCTTTATGCGTGGAAAGTTGTGCTTGACAACCTTTTAAGAGTTTTTTGAAGAGGTAACCAAAAAGGTAGAAGAGGGTAGGGCAGTGGATGTTGTCTATGTGGATTTTATAAAGGTCTTCAACAAGATCCTGCAAGGTATGTTGGTCTGGAAGCTTGAGTCCTATGAAATCTAGGGAGAGCTAGTTAGGTGGATTCAAAATTGGCTCGGAGGTAGGAAGCAGAGGGTGGTGGTTGAAGGTTGTTTCTCAGAATGGAGACCAGTGACTAGTGGTGTGCTGCAGGGGTCAGTGTTGGGACCCTCGTAATTCATTATTTATACAAATGATTTGGACAAGAATGCACAAGGCTTGATCAGTAAGTTTGCAGATGACACAAAATTAGTTGATAGTGAAGAAGGTTATCATAGATTACAGGGTTTTTTTGATCAGTTAAGGAAGTGGGACAAGGAGTGCAAAATGGATTTCAATACAAGTAAGTGTGAGGTAATACATTTTGGAAAGTCAAACCAGAGTAGGACTTATACTATGAAAGGTAGGGCACTAGGGAGTGTAATGGAACAGAGGGACAAAGGAGTACAAGTGCACAGCTCATAGAAAGCAGTGTCACAAGTAGACAGGGTGGTGAAAAAGGCAGTTAGCATGCTGGCCTTCATCAGTCATGGCACTGAGTAAAGGAGTTATGACATTATGTTGCAGTTGTAGTCATTGGTGAGGCCACACTTGGAGTACTATGTGCAGTTTTGGTGACAGTTTTGGACATAGGAAAGACATGGTTAAACTGGCAAGAGTGCAAAAAAGATTTACAAGGATGTTGCCAGGACTCGAGGGCCTGAGTTATAAGGAGCGGTTGGCCAGGCTAGGTCTTTATTGCTTGGAGCATAGGAGAATGAGGGATGATCATATTCAGGTTTATAAAATCATGAGGGGCATAGATAAGGTGGATGGTAGCAGTCTTTTCCCTAGGGTAGGGAAGTCCAAAACTAGGGGACATAGATTTAGTTTGAGAGGGGAAAGATTTTAAAGGGTCTTAAGGGGCAACTTTTTCATGCAGAGAGTGGTGAGTATACAGAACGAGATGTCAGAGGAAGTGGTTGAGCAGGTAAAGTAGTATCATTTAAGAAATACTTGGATAGGTACACGGAAGGGCGAGGCTCAGAGGGATATGGGCCAAGCGCAGGATATTGCGACTAGCTGAGTGGGCACTGTGGTTGGCATGGACTATTTGGGCCGAAGGGCCTGTATCTGTGCTGTATTGCTCTGTGATTCCATGATTCCATAATTGAGTTTCATTTGTCTTTCTTATTATTTGTTCTGTAAAAAATTTAAGTGGCTAATAAGGAGCATGAAGAGAGAAAGAGAATCTCTTCTGGAGATTTTTGATAACTGGCAAATGCTTGTGCCTAGTTTTGTCATTGAAAAACCTTAAGAGATTTGACAATGTTTCTGAATATTTTTGACACCCAGTATCATTCCAAAAATACAAAAATGAAATAAATCATTAAAAATGTTTGATTAATAAAACATTAAAAAAAACAACTTTAAATATTTAAGGAGATTCAATCCAAACACAAGTCATTAAAAAAGACAAACCTTATTCTTGCATTTCTTTCCTACAACCCTCCAATGCCATTCAAATAATGGGCTCACAGTTCATTTACCAGCTCTAATCTGGTGCTGGATCCTAGGATAGATTCCCTGCTCAGTCATTGGATTCCATGTGGAGTTCAGCACAGAGCACAGGAATAATTTTTTTAGGATTGTATTTGTCTTCCTTTTGACAGAATACCTTACTTTCTGTCTTCTCGCCCTCTGTCAAAAAGTTATTTTCCTCTGAAGTCTGGAAAATTAGTTAGTGCTTTCACTACTTCTATCCTTGCTCTGATTAAGATCTCCAGATATAAACCATCAGATCATCTTTGTTTCTTAATTTTCTGATATTAAGTATCAAAAGCATCCTGGTGAATGCAGCCAAAGTGAAGAAAAATTACACATATTTTTGATTGATGAATTGGGAAAAATTTGACTCCAAAATATATGAACCTTTTGTCATACATTGTCATATTTTTGCCAATGTCTTACATGTTTTGCATACCTCTCTGAACAAAAATCATTAATTGATCTCTATCTAACAATCAGAGCACTTATTGGTAAACTACTCAGTTAAATTTCTGAATTTGATTGACAGGCTTGAATAGTCACCAGGTCATAACATAAAGAGGAGTGCAGAAAACATTGTCCGCATGATTTTCAGAAAGCATTTGACAGGGTAACTCAAAATAGATACTAATGGGGAACTACAACATGGACAAAGAATTAGATCTGTGTCTCTGCATTATCAGAATAGCAGTAGTTCTGTTTGGACACCACTTACCAGAGTATCAAACTGGGATTCATGGTAGAGGCATTGCTCTCTACTGATAATTGGTGCTGTCAGTTAATGGTTGATAATGGGCGAGATTAACATGATTGCAAATTAATACAATTTTTTTGTAGTTTGTTATTCATGCATATTTAAGGGAAAAAACACAATTAGACAATACCTTCTTCTTGGAGTTTGGAGCACCCACACCTTTCTTCTCTAGTTATACCATGGACCTTCCACCCCAGTGTCAGTCACAGAATTGACCCCACCCCACCAATAAACCCAAACCCTCACCAGTATGTTATTGGATCAACAACCACTCCTTATCATTACCACCACACAATTAGACCATGGTTATCCCCGCTTCATCTGCTTTGACGTATGGGACTGAAAGCCTACCAGTTCAGCCAATGTCCAGTCACTGCTGATAAGGCATTTGGTGCCATGTAATCAGCATAGGAAGAAGGGAGAAAGTCAGGAGGAAAAGAAGGTCGAAGTAAAGAGTGTGGACAAAGAGGAAAAAAGGATAGGGAGTGAGGGGGACAGCAGAAAGGCCAGAGAGACAAGGGTAGAGGAGTGAGGGAAGGGTAGATGTGGAGGAAAGGTGAGGCGAATTTCAAGGGATGCATCAACTTTTGGTTTCTTTCAGTATAACTGTAACTGTTCAACTGGTATTGATACTAGAGAGTGGGAATTGTTTATATTGTCTTTTGGGCATTATAGAACTCCTTCCAGGATACTTGCAGTTGAATTATCATGCACCTCACAGGTAATAGTTACTTTTTGTTTAATACCAATGCAATGCAATTCATTTTCAAAAATCACAAACTTGCTGTTAAGATGGAATGCAGGTGACAGAGTTTCCACTGTAGCAACTGTTTCGAAACTGCTCAACAAGTAATCATGCATTTCCACTTGCACTGTTACTCTTTCAGCTTTTTTCACCACTGTAACAAAGTGAAGTATTTCGCAAGCACCAACTAGGCCTCAGGCAGCAAATCCTGAAGTTGGCTCCCAGATCCCTTGATGGCTTTTTGGTGTCAAGGATCCTTTTTACTGTTCCTACACGTGGAGTAATGTGACATTCTTCTACATTTGACAGTCATCAGTCAAATAAAATCACACTGAATGTTCCTTTTTTTTATTCCCTTCTTTTGGCTAATTTTCTCCATTCCACGTGGTAGGCTTCTTCAGAGCATTTGACAAGGTTCCACATAGTAGTCTTCGTCAGAAGGTCAGAGGGCATGGGATCCAGGGAGGCTTGGCCGTGTGGATTCAGAATTGGCTTGCCTGTAGAAAGCAGAGGGTTGTGGTGGAAGGAGTGCATTCAGATTGGAGGGCTGTGACTAGCGATGTCCCACAAGGATCAGTTCTGGGACCTCTACTTTTCGTGACTTTTATTAATGACTTGGATGAGGGGGTAGAAGGGTGGGTTGGCAAGTTTGCAGACAACAAGGTTGGTGGTGTTGTGGATAGTGTGGAGGACTGTCGAAGATTGCAAAGAGACACTGACAGGATGCAGAGCTGGTCTGAGAAGTGGCAGATAGAGTTCAATCCAGAGAAGTGTGACGTGGTACACTTTGGAAGGACAAATTCCAAGGCAGAGTACAAAGTTAATGGCAGGATTCTGGGGAGTGTGGAAGAGCAAAGGGATCTGGGGGTTCATATCCACAGATCCCTGAAAGTTGCCTCACAGGTGGATAGGGTAGTTAAGAAAGCTTATGGGATGTTAGCATTCATAAGTCATGGGATCGAGTTTAAGAGCCGGGAGGTAATGATGCAGCTCTACAAACTCTGGTTAGACCACACTTAGAGTGCTGTGTCCAGTCCTGGTTGCCTCATTATAGGAAGGATCTGGAAGCGTTGGAAAGGGTACAGAGGAGATTTACCAGGATGCTGCCTGGTTTGGAGTCTATGGATTATGAGGAGAGACTAAGGGAGCTAGGGCTTTACTCTTTGGAGAGAAGGAGGATGAGAGGAGACTGATAGACATATACAAAATATTAAGAGGAATAGATAGAGTAGACAGCCAGCGCCTCTTTCCCAGGGCACCAATGCTCAATACAAGAGGGCATGGCTTTAAAGTAATGGGTGGGAAGTTCAAGGGAGATATCAGAGGGAGGTTTTTTACCCAGAGAGTGGTTGGGGCATGGAATGCACTGCCTGGGGCGGTGGTGGAGGCAGGTACATTGGTCAAATTCAAGAGATTGCTAGATAAGCATATGGAGGAATTTGAAATACAGGGATATGTGGGAGGAAGGGATTAGATAGTCTTAGGCGAGGTTTAAAGGTCGGCACAACATTGTGGGCCGTAGGGCCTGTATTGTGCTGTACTGTACCATGATTCTATGATTCAAATTGTGGCTGGAGAAAACTGAAGGTCTGTATATGAAGTGCATCTGACTCGTCTACTTAGCACAACAGAATCCTGTCCCTCAGTACTGAGTTCACAGTGAAGTGGGACAAATGCAGCAGCAATGCATAAGCATGTAAGACAGAAATGCTCTGACATGCACACTATGGCTAGCTGCAGAAATGTTGGTTAGTCGTCAGCATTACCCATCCCAACTTTTTGCAATGAGTATGACTATGATGAAGTATTTAACATTTTCATCAAATTTGTTCTTCTGACATGGTTAGTGATTTTATGAGTTTAGAAATGCTTCAAAGGAGTAAACAGAACGGATTCTAGTTTAAAATACTTCAACTGTCAAGATGATTTTAATAAGCTGGGCATATATACTTCAGAGAATGCAAATGTCAAAATAATTTGACTGAAGTCCATAAAATTGTAGAACTTCTAGCATGCTGTCAAATTATTTGAACAGGATAATTTGGGGAGGACCATGATGAAATATATAAAGTATGGAAGGAATAAAGAAATTATTTGTTGTTTTTTTCTTTTCCCAGTGAATAGTAGTTCGAATTTACAATGAAGCCTGATTCACCATGCATCAACAGAGATTTTGGCCAGTTCCTGGTTGAGGGATTGATTGCATAAAACACGCAGTAGATGCCAAATAATGACTAGCTTTGATACCTAGACAGGAACTTTCCAAATTATTTTCTGTCCTTGGTTTTGGATTTGTTATCTGTTTCTTTGCTTTTACTTCTACAGTGGCACCCAGTGGCCATGAAGTCTCTTGATGTGATGCATAACTCATGACTCTACAGCAACATTTAGCTGTTCCATTTGTTTATTCCCAGCTCTCAGAAACAGAAGAAAATATATCCATGTTTTCCATTCTTCACAAGCCTGTCTTCTTCACCTCTTATTCACCCTAACTTTCCAATCAAGGATCATAGCTGGTTATAGAATATTAGCCTAAATGACAGAATAAAGTCACAAATTTTTTGAAAATCATTCAACATTATTCAATTGATTGCTATCATATTCAGAGGAATGTCACATTACTGGAAATTTTTTAAATATAGGAACGGCATTCCAGTCACTAAAAATCAACTGTTGGTCCATGTGGGAGGAATTTGAAAATACTAGTTATAATTACACCCTGATTAGATGGCTAAATGTCATCACTATAATTAAACTTCTGGTTTTGAATCTGTGAAGCAATCCCAGAAGATTGATATCCTTGCATCACCAGACCTGTCTATTATTTTCATTGTAGGCTTTAAATTAAAACTGCTGTACTACACTAAGATGAATGAATTCAGACCAGTGAGACCATGTTAGGGCTGTTTGATGGGCCAGTGAACATGTTTCATAATTAGCAGATGGAACCGTAACATACTCAACCGTGAAGGATACAGACCTATAAAGAAAGTGTACAAGGTAATTAATGATTTTGTTTCATTTCTGGTCATTGGTGGCAAGTCCAGTATTTATTGCCCATCCAAAATTTCCTTTAAACTAAAATATTAACAAAACTATTTCAGAGTGCCTTTAAGAGACAACCACATTAGTGGGTCTGGAGTCCAGGAAGAGAGAAGATTTCCTCCCCAAAAGGACACCAGTGAACCAGGTGTGCTTTCATTGCAATCCATTACCAACACTGAAAATAACAAAAATTTGCAGATGCTGAAAATCTGAAATAAAAACAAAAAGTCCAGGAAACACTCAGCATATCAAGCAGCATCTGGGGATAGAGAAGCAGAGTTAATGTCTCAGGTAAAGACCCTTCAATAAAACAAAGACTGGCTGTTATTTTTAAATTCTAGATTATTAACCAAGCTTAAATTCCACAACGATCATAATGGGATTTGAATTCAGATCTCTGAATTGTTAGTTCAGGCCTCTGGATTAATAGTTCAGCAACTTATCCATATGCCTGTGACATCCATACACATGTTTTCTTTCTTCTCTGGCTATCTACCTACTATTCTGGATTCTCCTTCATTGTCTGTTCATGATTCAACCATAATGGATCAGCAGGAGAAGCGGCAGGGCCTATCACCTTAGGTGATGGTTTTCCCACCTGCCTTCAGAGAGAGCCATCGCTGCTTCTCAGAATTAAATTATGCACATTTAATCTGTTGTTAATTGAGTACTGTCCCCAAGAGCAGAGATGGTGTATCTGCACCATTTTTCTGTACTACCTTGGCAGTACCTGTTTGATTGACCACACCATTAATATGACACTAACAATAAGCAGGAAAATTGGGTGGAAACTTAATTGTATAACTCATGGTTTCTCAGTGCTACAAGATGGCATTGTCAAAATCAATAGCTGAATGTGATGAATACCTTAAAGAGCACATGGCACAAACTGAAAATTTGCATCATATACTTCCATGCACGTAATGCTCATCTGCACAAAGGATGCTACGGACATGATAGTGATTATCACACAGTGCATGCTTAGCACATTGGACCATATGGAAAGAAATAATATAGGCCATGAACAAGTAAACAGAAACTAAAAGAAGGAATTAAGTCCACTTATGCGAAACTTTACCTGCATCTTGTTAATTGAGTCAATTGCAGAAGTTATCAATGCTCAGCTGAAGTGATGGATCATACATCACAGAAATGTGCCCTTTCAGCCCACCTCGATGCATTCGGCACATATCTTTTGACGTTTTCCTATCTCATGACCTTCCCAAATGCCTTTTAAACATTATAATTGTATCTGCCTCTACTACTTCCTCTGGCAGCTCATTCCAGACAACCACCCCCATCTGTTTTTATAACTTATTCCTCAGGGATAAGTTTCTTTAAATATCCCCCCTCACCCCAAACCTGTGCCTTCTAATTTTAGACTACTCTGCTCTGCGAAAAGACCAGATTAATCATCCTATCTATGCACCTTATAATTTTATAAACCCTCTATATGGTCACCCCTCAGTCTTCTGCATCCTGGTGAATCTCTTCTGCATTCTCTCTATTGCTATCACATTTTTTCTACAGGTGTGGTGACTGGAACTGTACACCCACAACATGAGGACCCAACTCTTATACTGAATGCTTCAGCCTATGAGGGCAAGCATTCCAAATGCCTTCTTCACTATCCTATCTTCTTGTGTCACCATTTTCTGGAAGTTATGGATTTGTACTCCATGGTCTCTCTTTATATCAATGGTCCTAAAGTCCCTGCCATTTACTCTATATTCCTACCAGAATTTGACTTCCCAAAATGCATTACCTCACACTAATCTGGATTAAATTCCACCTGCCACTATGCCATCCAACTTTTCAGCCAATCTATGTGCTACTATATCCTCAGACAACGTTCTTTGTTATCTGTGACTCCACCAATTTTAATATCACCTGCAAATGATCTAAATCAGATTTTGGATTATTTTTCAGAGCAGAGAGGCTTACAATATCTCTTGGGTGGCAGTCGTGGTGGTGGTGTGGAGGTGTCAGTGGAAACCCTGAGTGCTCTAATTCTCTCTGTGTGCAAGTCTGCCTCTACCACCATGATCTACAAGTCTGCTCATATGTCTGTTCTGGCAGTTTTCATGCTAGTTCATCACAAATCATGCTACAACTTTCAGATGTAGTTGTGGTTGAGCACTGCCACTTTAAGAACTGCAGCTATGATTGGTGTAGCACACATTGGTTCAGGGAAGATGCACGACTCCCAAAATTCTGCATGGTTAGTGCACACAATGGCATTAAAGATCACATTTCAAACCCCTTCCACAATCCATGCCAACAAAAACTTCCCCTAACAACACTGAAATAAACTAGCATGGTCTGTTCCGGACTATTATTTTGTTGTTTTCATATAATCCTAATTTTTAGGCCAACTAAAGGCTTTTCATAATCAAGAAAAATAGAAATAAATGCATCATATTTATGGGAGTAATTGCTTCAAACTCATAAAATAGTTTATTTTTCACATCTGGCCTGCAATCTGATTTGAATTTTTTATGGTTGTTATCACACACAGGGAACTGGATTGGCATCTGCAAGACATGCAGATTTAAAAGCCGAAAAAAAGGGGGTAAAAAGACACAAAAATCATGCCCTCAGGGCTTTCCATTCACATAATACAATTCCACAGAGCCCTCAACCAGTCAAGCCTTCTTTCCACAAGCCACCCACATAACAATTAACCTCACTTCAACCTTGAGGTCTCTGATTAGTGATGGACTATTGTTTAACTCCCATTAGCATAGCCCCTGTGCAGCCTTATTCTCACTCAAATGGCCTAATCAAATCAGTCACTGAGGACCTCGCTCAGGGACTAAGTTTAACAAGCACTGACTCGTTAGTCAAACAGCAGCTAACAACATTATTCCAGACATTTAAAATATAGCTTTCGGTTATTTAGAATTTTCATTTTATATTAAAATTGGGATTATTTGACAATGACAAAATAAAATGTGAACAAAATTTGGATACTTCACTTCAATTTTTTTTCATGTTTTGGTGAAACATTCCATCTTAAAATCTTTACAACTGTTTCCAATATTCCTTGCAATCAACTGATAACAAATCATTTGAAGAGCCAGATCAGTAATGTCTTCCGCATAGTGAAAAAATGATATGGAAATTCAGAGCACTCTAGTTCGTGAATCAAGAACACGTTAGGCTGTTTATAACCCCGACTGGGCTCAAAAACTTGAGGAATTGACAAGATTGACAGCAAATGGTTGGCACTGGTTTTGTCTCCCTGTGCTGATTCACCCATTCTCTCTGTAAGATCCAATGTATTTTTCCCATTTCTGATTGACTCATTGTTGTTATCGACTAGGTTACTATTGGTGAATGTCCCTTTAAGATAGAGCATAGTGGTGTGTGTGTGTGTGTGTGTGTGTGTGTGTGTGTGTGTGTGTGTGGGGCATGCTGACGTCAACAGAAGATAAAGGATGTAATGACGTTTTTGGAACAGTCAGCCAGAGGAGAGAGAGAGAGAGAGAGACACCAGTTTACTAGTCTCTATTGATGGATGGAAAACAGTAACTGTGCCTGTCACTACAATCCACGTATGGATTTTTGGAGTAATCCGGTGGAGTCCACTTTGTCGTTAACCTGTGGAGGGAAACAGGTATTTGTGTGGACGGCCACGTCTCGGATGCTTTTCGGGGTGGCAGATACTTCGGAACAAAGCAGTGGAGTTCACTTTGTTGTTGACCTGTAGAAGGAAACAGGTATTTGTGTGGATGGCCACGATTAGAGATCCTTTCGGGGTGAGGCAGATGCAGTGGAGTGGTCACTGCTGAGTAAACACTGAGGTGTCGTTTGGGTTCCAAAGTGGACCATTTGGATTTCGTAATATCTCTATTTTCTCTCTACATCTACGTTTTGTCTTCAGTCAACGGTGGTTGTTGAAGAAGCCTTTGATCACGTTTCACCTTATGGTTTGCTGAACTGAACTTTAAGAACCATCCTTGGACTTGGAGTTTGGGAATTTGCCACACACACACGACGAGTTTAGTTTTTGGGGTTAATATTTAAGGTTTAACATTTTTACTTCTAACATTCTAACATTTTTACTTTTATTTTTCTTATTATCATAAGTAGCTATTAATAAAGTAGTTTTTAACACTGGATCATGACTCGGTGTGTTTCTTTTGTTGCATTGTCTCTTTCTACATTTACTTGAAATCTATGTGGACCATCTGTCATCTCCTTTACCTGCTGTTTAATTATTTGGTATTCCTCAAAAATAAGAATGCTTTCCACAATTCCATCACTATCCCCTCCCACAGTGAATTAATAAACCATGGAAGATACCAGATTCAAACTAAGGACCACACCAAGCTGGTTCATTTCAGCCAGGGAGGTACTTCTGGTAATTGACAACAGCATTACTAATAAAGAAAATGAAAGTGCTACAACTGAGCCAAGATTAAAACTGTTCAGGAGATGACCTTTGATGGCGGTGAAGGGCAAATCTTTTGCAATTTTACCTCCACATTCAGAAAACTTCATGAACAGAAAACTGTCTTCCAAGTCGCTTATGATTAAAATTAGTAAACTCAAAAATTATAGGCAAAAATATTTTTCACAAAGGATAATCTGAATGAATGTCTATTGTACAACACAGTGAAATAAAGCAATTGATAAGCTGCCAGCTTCAGCATTCCCAACCTACTGATCTTAGTTTCTACTTTATTGAGGTGAATTGATAGAGCCGATGGCACAAATAATAACAATTAGGACTGGCAGTATCATCCTGACCTAAAGCCATCCTTTGCAATAGCTGCAATGTTGGTAGACTTAGTTGCACTTCACCCGTTCTTCCAGTGGAATTTTATGTTGGAATGTAAAACACTTCATTCTTGATGGCATTCTGTGAATTAATGCTTTCTGTAACATTTACATCCCTCTTATATTGAATACATAATATTCCAACAATGACAGAGAGCATGTTCAGTTTTACAGTCATTCCTCTAGATGAAATAATGTGTTCTGTCACACAATAAAATTCTCCACCTTCTCCTTTGTTCAGTTTTAAGCATTTACTTTATAAACTCTATTTCCCTCTCCAAAGTATAAGTTGTATATCCCTCTGAACTGAATTGCATCTGATACTCACCTGCCTATCCCTTGCAGTTTTTTTCAGTCATGGTCAGCTTTTGCATTCCCTCCAGTTTCATGCATTCGAATCAATTGTAATATTATTTCCTCAATTCTAAAGTGCAACTCAGTAAAGTACAGTGGTCCCAACACAGATTCCATTATTCCCTTCAAGATGGAATAGTATGTTAACCATCACCGTCCTCTTGATGATCAGGATAGTCATCAGTAGAATGACAATAATAACTCCTTACTTTATACAGTGCCCTTAATGCAGCAAAATGTTTCAAGACCCTCCAGAATAATATTTTGAATTGAATTTGATACCAAGCCATGTAAGAAGTTATGAATGTTAATGACTAAAAGCCGACAAAGGTGTTGGTTTTAAGAAGCATCTCATAGAAGAAAAGAGAATTAAAGATGTCAAGAGGAGTAGGGAGGTAATTTCAGAGCTCATGGCCTTGACATTAGAAGGCATGCCAAGTGCATTCTTTCTTTAAAGTGTTAGTTCTTATCTTGAGGTTAAGTTTCAAATGCTAACAACCAATCAAGAACATACTGTACTTTGTTTAATATCTAATTCAAAGCCAATCTAATGCGATGGAAGGTTTGGGTTAATTGGAGTTAACATAACAGCTGCTATCATTAGTTGCGCAGTCTTCATTCAACCATTCAAAGGTGACAAAATAATTGTGTAGTGTAGCTCTTAAAGCTTTAACCCTACTTTTCATTTTCAAAAACTCATATCACCATTAACTTTTTAGCAATGAATGGTTCAAGAAGAATCAAAAAACTGCAAAGATTCACCACAATTATTTTTATTCACAAGATCCTTTGAATTTACCACAGAAGTCTGATTTCATGCTTTTATTGGTACAAATACTAGGTTTACAAACTTAGGAGATACATGGTAACTTAGAAATGTAGGAGGAGGGCACAAAATAAAAACAATTAGTTTTTATTCAATGTTCACAATTTGAGTGGAAAATGGGACCAGACCCAGAAGAAAATTAATCTCACTGAAGTTGATGCAGTAATAGAAGTCACTGCGGGGTTAAAATTTGGTCAAAGTAAGCTTGGTACATTACTGCAATCATCCTGTAATTCATTTAGGTTACAGCCATACACATCTATGATGTTTGGATCATTTATTTAATGCCCATTTTTAGGGCAACCAATCCAGTGAACTTCTTGCACTGAACAAGAATAATGTTGTGGTTACAACAATTTTGGCAAGTTGGGACTTTTCCGTCACATCACAAGTTTGAATGTTGTAGATAATTAAGAAGCTTTGCGGGTCAAAAGGTGAACCACTGATTGCAACTTACTCAGTCTCTACCCTGTTCTTGTAGTCAACATGTTGATGAATTAAATTTATTAAGGCCAGATTTTGATGATGGTGGAATTATCAATGGTGGCTCCATTCAAGACCAGGAGGAGATGGCTAATATTCTATGTTGCATTACTTTCTTGGCCCAGTAGGTGGGCCTGCACTGAGATACAAACCAGACCATCAAAATGAAATGGATCAGAAAACCCTGATGCTCTTGAGCCAGAACAAAGAAGCACTCTAATTCTTTCTGCACTTTACCATTACTAGATTAGGAAAAGGCACAAAAGATAATGTTCTAAATGTCTCTGCTTTTCTTTAAAAAATATCAGTGTCAGCGAGGATGAAGACTGAATGAAGAATGAATAGCATGCATTTGCTCTAGTTATAAAAATCAAGAGTGGAATGTTCAGAAGCAAAAAGATTATAATAATATAGATAAAACTGGGGCAGGGAAGATTCCGATGAGAAGAGTTTCCAAGATAAGAGCAAGAGAATGGATTGGGTCATCTTTGCATCCTTTGCAGGAGGAGTGTCAGAACAGACTTTCCAGATATCGGTGATAAGTAGTGACCAAATGATGGTGAAGTTTGGCACCTGCACCGAGCTAGGCAATCTTCAGCGCAATCTGCCTATCTTCCATTTCCTGATGTAATGTAGTTGTTAGAACATTAAAAAATCTATTAATACTTAATTTCTTAATGCCTACAGAGTAGACATCTGCATGTTGTATTATTCATTTATCAGTATTCACAACTGATTTGGTCTTGAAATTTTATTTCTTCTACAAATCTTAATAAATTATGTCATAAATATTAAACCTGTAATCCACTTAAATGATACAGCAGAACAAAATCATAAAATGTAATTATTCTTAAGTAGCTTTCTTTGTATCACATTAAGGTATTAATCTCATCTGAGGTGCCAACCACTATAATAATGTTTTTGAAAAGCATTTAACAAGAATACAATGCTGTATCAGTATGACTGGGCAATGAATCATTTTGAAGAACCAGCGTTTTAGTTTATAATGGAAATTGTTATATGCCTCGAAGGCTACATTTCAAAATATTGAAAATATATTTCAGTGCATTATTGTATAACATGTGCTAACAATACTTGATTAGCCCAATTTCACTGTACTGAACCAAGTCAATATTTATTACATAAGTTTATGCTTAAGGCAAATACAGAGGTTTTTATAAAAAAGTTTTTATAAGATCTTTAGTGCAGAAATTTTCAGCATCTAGTATCTGAATGGCAAAGCTGAGTTATTTGCTGAAAAATGTGTCAGTGCCAATGGTGTTTTGGGGAAAAGTGAACACTTTTATGCAAACACAATTTTCTTTTGATTTGTTAACACCCAGTGGAGCTGCTAAACGTCTAGTGGTCCTCTGCTTCATTCACTGTGACTGCAGCAAAAATATTGAGATTCCGAAAGTACAATATAAGCTATGGCCTAGAAATTCCCCAGTTTTATTTCTCACTGTGCTCCTTGACTGGTTAGATTTGTGATCACAAATTGCAATCCCAACATTGCAGCACGCATAAGCTTACATCGGATTGAACTGTATGGTTCCATAAATGTTGCAGAAGCACTACACATAAACATAAAATAAACATCTAGCCTCATCCAATGCTAGTTTGGCACTAGAGATAATCGATAGTTTCATGATCACCATGATTCATACAGGCTTTTTATTTAAAATTTATTTAATTACTTGAACTTATATTTCCCAGCTGAGATGGTGAGATTCGAGTTCATGCTTTCGGAGTGATAGTCTAGGCCTTTAGTCTAGTAATGTATTCAAAGATATCCTAATTAATGGCAGGTGGTTTGGGAATTGAGTTGGAGGAGACGTTTGTTGTGTCTAATGGAGTGGAATAGCTAAATTCTAAGTATTGTGTGGATTTAAGTTCAAAGCTGCTGTCCGTGGCTTTTCTATAAGAGTCTCAGTTGTAGTCATGCTCTGCCTCCAGCCTGGCCAAGGTCACAAGAAGGGGGCTCAAAGACAAGACCTCTGCTGGAGAGGGCCAGAGGAAGTGTGGAAAGATTTATACAGGAGGGCTAAAGAATCCTCAGGAATCAGTGCTTTCACTTGGCAAATAAGTAACATATTCAGAGGTTAAGATTTTTAAAGGAAGTAGTTACTGAGATCTGCCAATTTCTGGAGGGCAAGAGCTCTGGCCCCAGAACTACACCTAGATTTCTCTCCTTGTGGTGATCAAGATCACTGTAATCTGGAACTTCATAGCTTTCAGATTATTTCTGACAGCTGTCTCAGTATCTCCCTTATTCACTCTCTAATATACTGGAAATACTGGACAAACTAAACTATCAAGAAAGATATCTTGCTCGTGAAACAGCTTCCAGAGCCAGTTTACATCCTTACATTTGCTTTCTTTCAATTGTCTGGTTCTGAAATCATTTTCCCCCCAAAATACTGTTACGACACCAGCTAACAGATAATCACATGAAACAATCCTTAAAGGGGTAATTGCATTAAAGAAACAATTAGTGTCCATGGACTGATGAATCAGAGGACACATCTATTTAATTTCTCTTTTAAAAACAGAAGACAAAAGGAAAAAAAAACAAATTATCCAATAATTGTCCATTTTTTCTGTGTTTTACTTTGGCTCAAAAGCCTTGAGATACTTGGGTCAATGGATATTTCTTCCTTTCTTCCTGATTTGATCGTAGTTAGTGGCAGTTCTCCAGGGACCTGCTGTCAAGCTATGGTGTTCTTACTCCACAGGGTTACTAGTGCATCCTCTGGTACCTTCATATCTTCATTGGTCAAACAACCTTCCTTGCCACTTATCACCCCATGCCTGAATGTTGTCCGAGTCTTCTGACTTGCAGGCACTGGCTGCTGCATTTACTGAGGAGGAGTGAATGGAATTGTGCATTGTGCAATCATTACTGAAAATCACCACTTCTGATGGAAGGCATATCAATGAAGCAGCTAAAATTGGTTGGGTTTGGTACACTTCCCCAAACAACTCCTGTGGTGATGTCCTGAGGCTGCAAAAAGTTGGTATCCTACAATTACAATCACTTTCCTTTGTGCAAGCTATGGCTCCAATCATCTTGATGCAAATTGACTTCAGTTTAACCAGAGCTTTCTGATGCCACATTTGGACAAATGCTGCCTTGATGTCAAGGAATGTCACTCTTACCTCACTTCCAGAATTCAGATCATTGTTCCATGTTTGGAAAGAGGATGTGTTGAGATATGGAGATACATGGTCCTGGAACAAGGCAAACAGGGTTTTGATTTACAGGTTATTGATGAGTGAGTGTCATTGGATAATGTTGTAAATGACACATTCCATCACCTTACGGATGATTGAAGTAGACTGCTTGGGTGGTGATTAGGAAGATTAGCTTTGCCCTACTTTTTGTGAACAGAATGTGGAACCATTCTCTCACCTCCACAATTTTCGATCTGCCTGGATCCCTCCCTTTGGCATCTAACCCTCTCTAGATCTATTCATTGTTTATTGTCAATGTAACATTCATCGCCTTGATTTTTTCACACCACAAGTGAGGTACCAGATGATTGGAGGATGGCAAATGTGGTTCCCCTTTTCAAGAAGGGTTGCAAGCAAAAGCCTGGTAATTACAAACCTGTGAATCTAACATCAGCAGTAGGGAAGCTGTTGGAAAAAATTCTGAGGCAGATGATTAACGATCAATTGGACTAATTAGAGATATCTGGTATGGCTTTGTCAAGGACAGATCCTGTCTGACCAACCTGAGAGAAAATACAGAGGAGATTCTCCAGATGTTGCCTGGGATGGAGCACTTCAGTTATGAGAGGTCTAGGGAGACTAGGTCTGTTTTCCCTAGAGTGGAGGAGATTAAGAGGGGACATGATTGAGATATACAAAATTATGAATGGTATAGATAGGGTAAACTGTATGAAACTTTCAACCATATCAGAGGTAGATAAAACTAGATAACATAGATTTAGAGTAAGGGATAAGAGGTTTAGAAGGATCTGAGGGGGACCTTTTTTCAGCCAGAGGGTATTGAGTACCTGGAATACACTGCCTGAGAGTGTGGTGGAAGCAGTGTTGCAAACAGAATTTAACAAGTGTTGAGATGAGCTCTTAAATTGCCTAAGCATAGAAGGCTATGGGCCAAATGCTAGAAGACAGGATTAATATGGATAGGTGCCCACTCCTCAGCACAGATATGCTGGGCCAAATGGCCTGTTTCCATGCTGTATGACTATATCACCTTATGACATTCACATAATCTAACTACTTCAGAACTTGCAGCACACAATTTATTATGAACCAATCCCAGTATCATCATCAAAGCTGCTGACAAGGGTAGTGCATCTATCCCACAAAGGTCAAACATCAGCTCTCTGACGCATACTTATTCTTCCATTGGACCATGACCCACCACTGAATATCAGGCCATTTTCTTCCAATCACAGACCCCATTTCAATGGAAGATCTTCCCTCCACAACTACCAAACTTGTAGTGTACCAATCCAGTACCATATATTTCTACCTTCCGCCCAAGATCCACATTGTTTCAGCCTGCTTCTGTCCCACCAAGTTTATTTCTTCCTACCTTGACTCGATTCACTTACATCTGTAACACTTCTGATGCCCTCCACCTCTTTGCTAGATTCCAATTCCCTGATCTCAACCAGTTCATCTTCACCATGGACATACAATCACTGTACATCTTCATCCCACATCAGGAGGATCTGAGGTCCCTCCATTTCTTTCTTGAACAGTTCTCCTCCACCAAAACACTCATTCACCTGAATAAATTCATCCCCACAATGAACAACTTCTTCAACTCCACACATTTTCTCCAAATCGTAGGTGTACTTATGGGAACTCACATGGGCCCATGCCACACCTGTACTTCTGTGAAATACATGGAACAGTCTTTCTTTCAATCCTATTTGGGCCCCTTCCTTCAACTCTTTTCTGTGATACATTAATGACTGCATCGGTGCTGTTTCCTGTGTTCAAAAGAACTCAAAAAAATCATTACTTTTGTAGTCAAGTTCCGTCCTGCCCTCAGTTTTACATGGTCCATCTCTGACACTTCCCTTTCTGGATCTCTCTACCTCTATCTCAGGGGATAGGCTAGCCCTAAACATCCATTACAAACCTATAGACTCCCATGGTTTTCAACTATAGTTCTTCCCACCTGTGAGAGCTCTATTCCATTCTCCCAGCTCCACATTCTCCATCTTATTTGTTCCAATGATGAGACTTTCCACACATCTTCCCACTTCCTGAACCATGGCTTCCCCTCAAGTATTTTGAATGAATCCCTTGACCACAATCATCTATTTCCTGCACCTTTTCTCTCATCCTCACTCCTCTTGCACTGAACAAGGACAGTTTCCCTGGTTCACACCTTCCATCCTATAATCTACCGCAATCAACGGATTACCCTCGCACTTTTCACCAACTGCAACAAGATCCCACCATCAAACACATATTCCCTTCCCCTATCAGGATTTCAAAGGAACATCATCCTGGTCTGTTCTTCCATCCCCATCAACCTTTTCTTATGGCACTTTCCAATGCAACTGCAGGAGATGCAACACCACTCCTTTAATCTTTTCCCTTCCACACCTAGGGACCCAAATAATCCTTCCAGGCCAAGCAGCACTTTCACTTCTCCAATTTAATGTACTGCATTCAGTGTTCATAACATGGTCTCCTCTATAATGGAGAAAGAGAACACAGACTGGGTGACCACTTTTCAGAGCACTTGTGTTCAGTCCATAAGTTTGACCTGAGCTTTCCACTTTAAGTCTTCATCCCACTCCAATTCTGACCTATCTGCCTGAGGTCCCCTGAGGTGTTACAACAAGGTTCAATACATGCTTGAGGATCAGCATCTCATCTTCCATCTGAGCATGTTGTAGCCTTACAGACTCAATATTAAATTCTCCAACATCACATAACTCAACCTGTCTGTATTAGAACTGGTCAATTCTGCCACAAGTCATCCATCTGTGATATAGGCTTTAGTTTTTCTCTTCATTAGCATAGCCTGATCTGCTGGGCATGTCCTGTTGCCCTGAATTTTGCAATCTTTTACACTCCTTTGTCTGTTTCATCACCCTTCAGCTGTCCCCATTAATCCATTTGACTGGAGGACTTCTATGACATCCCCATCATGGTCTCACCTTATCACAGATTTCCCATATATTATCCATCCATTCCTCCACTTTCTCTGCAATTTAAGACTAAGTTAATGTTCACTCTTTTCCAGTTCTGACAAAGAGTCTTCAACCTGAAGTGTTAACTCTGTTTCCTTTTCCACAGCTGCTGCCTCAGCTGTTTAGTATTTCCAGCATTTTTTATTTCAGATTTCCGGCACTGATTTCTGACTTCAGTCATTAGTTGATGGAACGATGGTTATGTTTGTGGATTGGGTAAACTAGCAAATAAAATAGACTGCAAGAGCTTCTGCAGGTTTAACTGAAATGTATATTGAAAGGAAAATAATGAAAGTAAATATTGATTCAGAGGATCAGACTGGGACATTAATAGGGAATGGACAAAGGGGAAGTAGTGGATATGGTGTATTTGGATTTCCAGAAGGCACTATATAAAAAAGTTACTGAACTAGATGAAAGTGCATGAGTTGGGGGCAATTTATTGGTATGGATAGCAGATTAGCTAATTTACAGAAAGATAATTGCTGAAGGTAGCATATAGATGTGGTTTACATGGACTTCAGTAAGGCATGGTAGGCTGCCAGAACGTTAATGCATAAGAGATCTCAAGCATGTTGACAAGTTGGATCCAAAATTCGCTTGGTGACAGGAGGCAGAGGGTAGTGGTGAATAGTTGTTAATTCTGATGGGAAGTCTGCAACAAATGGTATACTGCAAGCATCACTGCTGCTACCTTTGTTATTGGTATTGGTATTGATATTGGTTTATTATTGTCACTTGTACCGAGGTACAGTGAAAAACTTGTCTTACAAACCGATCTTGCAGATCAATTCACTACACAGTGCAGTTACTTCAAGTTAGTACAGAGTGCATTGATGTAGTATAGGTAAAAAAAAACAGTACAGAGTAAAGTGTCACAGCTACAGAGAAAGTGCAGTGCAATAAGGTGCAAAGTCACAACAAGGTAGATCGTGAGGTCATGAGGTCATGAGGTCATGAGGTCATAGGTCATAGTCCATCTCATTGTATAAGGGAACTGTTCAATAGTCTTATCACAGTGGGGTAGAAGCTCTCCTTAAGTCTGGTGGTACGTGCCCTCAGGCTCCTGTATCTTCTACCCGATGGAAGAGGAGGGAAGAGAGAATGTCCCAGGTGGGTGGGGTCTTTGATTATGCTAGCTGCTTCACCAAGACAATGAGAGGTAAAGACAGAGAGTCCAAGGAGGGGAGACTGGTGTCTGTGATGCGCTGGGCTGTGTCCACAACTCTCTGCAGCTTCTTGCAGTCTTGGGCAAAGCAGTTGCCATACCAAGTCATGATACATCCAGATAGGATGCTTCCTATGGTGCATCGGTAAAAGTTGGTGAGAGTCAAAGGGGACAAACCAAATTTCTTTAGCCTCCTGAGGAAGTAGAGGCATTGGTGAGCTTTCTTGGCTATGGCATCCACGTGGTTTGTCCAGGACAGGTTGTTGGTGATGTTCACTCCCAGGAACTTGAAGCTGTCAACCCTCTCGACCTCAGCACCACTGATGTAGACAGGTGTATGTACACCTCCTCCTTTCCTGAAGTCAATGACCAGCTCTTTTGTTTTGTTGACATTGAGGGAAAGGTTGTTGTCATGACACCATTCCACTAAGCTCTCTATCTTCTTCCTGTACTCTGATTCATCACTGTTTGAGATACGGCCTACAACGGTAGTATCATCTGCAAACTTGTAGATGGAGTTAGAGCAGAATCTGGCCACACAGTCATGAGTGTATAGGGAGTAGAGTAGAGGGCTGACGATGCAGCCTTGAGGGGCACCAGTGTTGAGAATAATCGTGCTGGAAGAATTGCTGCCTATCGTCACTGATTGTGGTCTGTTTGTTAGAAAGTCAAGGATCCAGTTACAGAGGGAGGTGTTGAGTCCTAGGTCTTGGAGTTTGGTGACAAGCTTTCTTGGTATTATTGTATTGAAGGCAGAGCTGTAGTCAATAAACAATAGTCTAACGTAAGTGTCCTTACTGTCCAGATGCTCCAGAGCTGAGTGAAGGGCCAGGGAGATGGCATCCGCTGTAGACCTGTTTCGGCAATAGGCGAATTGCAATGGGTCCAGGTTGTCTGGTAGGCTGGAGTTAATGCGTGCCATGACCAACCTCTCAAAACACTTCATGATGGTGGATGTCAGAGCCACTGGTCGGTAGTCATTGAGGCATGTTACCTTGCTTTTCTTTGGTACCGGGATGATAGTGGTCTTCTTAAAACAGGAGGGAACCTGAGATTGAAGCAGGGAGAGGTTGAATATGTCTGCAAATACTTCTGCCAGCTGATCAGCACAAGATCTGCGCATGCGGCTCGGGACACCATCTGGGCCAAGTGCTTTCCTCGTGTTCACTCTTCGGAAGACTGATCTTACGTCCTCCACTGTGATCACAGGTTCAGTTGCGTTGGTGGCTGCCAGAGTGGATGGTGACAATCCACTTCCTTTTTGTTCAAAATGTGCATAGAATGCGTTAAGTTCATCAGGAAGGGATGCGCTGTTGTTAACTATGCAGCTCGACTTCGTCTTGTAGCCTGTTATGGCATGTAAGCCCTGCCATAACTGGCGGCTGGTCAGGGACTCTATTTTGAGTTGGTATTGCCTCTTGGCATCCCTTATAGCTTTACGAAGGTCATACCTTGCTTTCTTGTACAGATCAGGATTATCAGATTTGTGTGCAGCGGTCCTCTCCTTCAGTAGGGAGTGGATCTCCTGGTTCATCCATGGCTTCCTGTTTGGGAACACCTGTATTGTCCTCTTTGGCACACAGTCCTCCACACACTTGCTGATAAGGTCTGTGATGGTGGTGGCATACTCATACTCATACTCATGTATATTTGCAATATACATAAATGGCTTGGATGAGAACGTAAGTGGTCTGACTAGTAAGTGTGCAGATGACATGAAAATTAATGGAGTTGTATTGCTGTTGGTATTGGTAGATAGAAAAAGGTTGCCTAAGGTTCAGAATCAGAATCGGGTTTATTATCACTGATATATGTCATGAAATTTGTTGTTTTGTGGCAGCAGTACTATAAGTTACAAAAATAAATAAATAGTGCAAAAGAGGAATAATGAGGTAGGGTTCATGGGTTCATGGACCATTCAGCAATCTG
This sequence comes from Pristis pectinata, assembly GCF_009764475.1. Taxonomy (NCBI): domain Eukaryota; kingdom Metazoa; phylum Chordata; class Chondrichthyes; order Rhinopristiformes; family Pristidae; genus Pristis; species Pristis pectinata. The sequence goes on along the minus strand of NC_067410.1, from coordinate 102,017,506 downwards.
ATGGCAGAGGGGAAGAAGCTGTTCCTGAAATGTTGAGTGTGGGTCTTCAGGCTCCTGTACTTCCTCCCCGATGGTAGTAACGTAAAGAGGGCATGTCCCGGGTGGTGAGGGTCCTGAATGATGGATGCCACCTTCTTGAGGCACTGCCTCTTGACCATGTCCTCAATAGTGGGGATGGCCCGTGATAGAGCTGGCTGAGTCTACAACCCTCTACAGCCTCTTTCGATCTTGTGCATTGGAGCCTCCATACCAGGCAGTGATGCAGCTAGTCAGAATGCTCTCCACCGTACATCTGTAGAAATTTGCAAGAGTCTTTGGTGACATACCAAATCTCCTCAAACTCCTAATGAAGGAGAGCAGCTGATGTGCCTTCTTCGTGATTGCATCAATGTGTTGGGCCTACGATAGATCCTCTGAGATGTTGACGCCCGACAACTTGAAGCTACTCACCCTTTCCACCGCTGACCCCTCAATGAAGACTGGTGTGTGTTCTCCTGACTTCCACTTCCTGAAGTCCACAATCAACTTCTTGGTCTTGCTGATGTTGGGTGTGATGTTGTTGTTGCAACACCACTGAATCAGCTGATCTATCTCACTCCTGTATGCCTCCTCATCTGTGGATCTGCCAACAACAGTGGTGTCATTGGTGTTTGAGCTGTGCCTAGCCACACAGTCATGAGTGTAGAGAGAGTAGAGCAATGGGCTAAGCACGCATCTTTGATGTGCGCCTGTGTTGATTGTCAGCAAGGAGAGGATGTTACTTCTGATCCACACTGACTGTGGTCTCTTGATAAGGAAGTCAAGGATCCAGTTGCAGAGGGAGGTACAGAGGCCCAGGTTTTGAAGCTTGTTGATTGGTACAGGGGATGATGGTGATGAACACTGAAATGTAATTGATAAACAGCAGCCTGATTTAGGTTTTGCTTTTGTCTTGCTTTTGTCTAAGTGCTTCAAAGCTGAGTGGAGAGCCAGTGAGATTGTGTCTGCTGTAGACCTATTGTGGTGTAGGCAAGTTACAGGGGGTCCAGGTCCTTGCTCAGGTGGGCATAGATAAGCTGAAAAGTTCAGTGGAGTGGTGACAAATGGAACTTAGTCCAAACAAGTGTTGGATAGTGCACTTTGGGAAGTCAACTTCTGGTAGGATATAGAGAGTAAATGGCAGGGATCTTAGGAGCTTTGATATACAGAGAGAACTTGGGGTGCAAGTCCATTGTTACCTTAAAATGGTAGCATGGGTGGATAGGGCAATGAAGAAGCCATTGGGTATGTTTGCTTTCACAGGCTGATGTGTTGAGTATGAGTTGGGACGTCATATTGCATTTAGAGAAAATATTGGTTAAACTGCATTTGGAGTATTGTGTATAGTTCTGGTCACCACACTACAGGAAGAATCTGGCAGCAATAGAGAGAGTGCAGAAGAGATTCACCGGGATGTTGCCTAGAATGGAGGGCTGTAGTTAGAAGGAGAGATTGGATAGACTGTTTTTAGTCTCACTGGAACATAGGAGGCTGAGGGGTGAGGTTTCTAAAATTATGAGAGGCATAGATTGGATAGATAATCCAAGTCTTTATCCTAAGGGAGAGGAGTCTAGAACTAGATGGCACAGGTTTAAGGTGAAAGAGGAGAAATTTAATGGAGATCTGAAAGGTAACTTTTTCCACACAGAGGATGGTGGTGATCTGGAATGAGCTTCCAGAGGAGATGGTAGAGGAGGATGCAAATACAATGTTTAAAAGGCATTTGGACAGGTACGTCAATCGGAAAGGCATAGAGATATATGGGCCAAATGCAGGCAAATGGGTTTAGCATAGAAAGGCATTACAGTTGGCATGGACAAGGCTGGCCAGAAGTACTCATTTTCTGTGCTGTATAATTCTATGAGAGTTGGGATAAATGGGTCATTTTTGAATTGGCAATCAGTAATTACTGAGATGCCACAGGGATCATTGCCTGGGCTTCTACTATTTACAGTCAATATTAATGACTTGGATAACGGGACAGAGTGTGCTATAGCCAAATTTGCCGACAATACAAAGAAAAATGGGTTATCAAGTAGTGAGAAAGACAGAGAGTCTGCAAAGGAATAAATAATAGGCTAAGTGAGTGGACAAAATGATGGCAAATAGAGTATACACAGGGAAAATGCAAGGTTAGTCACTTGGGAATGAAGAATTAAAAGTGAAAATTATCATTTAAAAGGAGAGAGACTTCAAGATATGTGATAAAAAGGAATCTGGGGGCTCTAATATCTGATATAAAACATTAACATGTAGGGACAGCAAATCATTAGGAAGGCTAATGGAACATTAGCCTTTATTGTAAGTAATATAGTGTAAAAAAGAAGGGAAGTTTTAGTGGAACTTAATAGGGCATAACAGTCCTAAAAATGCCCCAGGCATCTTGATACAGAGCGGTGTATGACCTCACCTTGTCGGGGATTGGCACCTATTACCCTAACCTTGATCTGACTCCAGGCGACCAATAAACAATGGTGTACTGTCTGGAGAGTACCAGTATTTGAGCAGACACTGTAAATTTCAGTTTGAATGGTGCCCCCGCTACAATTCTTCCTGTTTAGCACTGGGAACTGGGCAGATGGAGCTAGTCATGGTCATAGAGTCATACCACATGGAAACAGGCCCTTCGACCTTCTAAATCTATGCCAACTATTAACTACTCATCTAACTAATCATACACTAATCCCATTTTATTCTCTCCACATTTCCATTAAGTCACCCACTCATCTACCACTAATCTAAACACCAGGGGCTATTTCCAGTGGCTAATTAACTTATCAATCTTTTGGGATGTGGAAGGAAATAAGACCACCCAGAGGAAACTCATGTGGTCACAGGGAGAAAATGCAAATGCCACAAAGGCAACGCCAGGGGTCAGGAACGAATCCAGATCACTGGATCTGTGAGGCAACAGCTCTACTGTGCCACACGGGTCTTTGGCTATCTGAAGGGTAAAAGGCAGAAGGGGTCAAGGAAAAGCAGATAAATTATGCTCAAAATGTACATGTATAGGCCACATGCATGTTATAAATCAGAAGTTGTGGGATGAGGGAAGTGAGATTTTAGGAGGAAGATCACAGGAGCATACTGATCTCTTCGATATTCTCTATCTTGCTGTTGGCCAGAGCTCTAAGATGGTCACTCCAATAACTGTCAGCATGCATTCCTCCAGCCAACTAAGTTTTTGCACATGGTGGAACCACTGTCATTGTTGCTGCTGACCTTTTCCTTTTCCTGCAAGACAGGGCAGAAGGTTAGAAAGTGATGCAGCTACTGTGATATTGTGAGAATGTCCTAACTCAGTGATGTGTCAATAAGTTGACTTGATAGAGGTGTACAAGATGATAAGAGGTATAGATCGAGTGGACAGTCAGAGACTTTTTCCCAGGGCAAAAATGGCTAACACAAGGGGGCATAACTTTAAGGTGAGTGGAGGAAGGTATAAGGAGGATGTCAGAGGTAAGATTTTTACACAGAGAGTGGTGGGTGCGTGGAACACACTGCTGGAAGAGGTTGTGGGGACAGATACATTAGGGGCATTTAAGATACTCTTAGATAGACACATGAATGATAGGAAAATGGAGGGCTATGTAGGAGGGAAGTGTTAGGTAGGTAATAGAGCAGGATAAAATGTCGGCACAACATCGTGGGCCGAAGGGCCTGTACTGTGCTGTAATGCTCTATGTTCTATGTTTACAGTAATGGTAAGTGTATGAAGATGTTGAGAGGGCACATGAATGTTAAGTAGAAGTGGTGGTTGATATAAATTGTTAGATGAGCGATGGAAGCCTTGAGTAATGGAGCAGTGCACTGCATCTGGGAATGATGGATCAGAGAGTGAGTATAATTGGGCAGTAGCTGTGGGCAATGAGTATCTCCACTTTACGAAGTGGAAGTATGACATCAATTAGCACCAGCTGGAGATAGAAATTCCAGAAATTATTCTCGTCAATGTGTGCTAATGTGTTGAACACTCCAATAGACACCGATTGAAGCAATAATTGTGCAGCTTGCACCATCACTCTTTGAAAACCATGATTCCAGTACACATTTTCTCCCCCACACAAAATTCAAGATCAGTGAATACATCATCAGATCCCTACTTCCACTCACTGGAACACTAGCCTCACACAGTGCTGCCTGCATTACACCCCCTTCACTCACCCAACAACAATTTATATCAACCAAGCCTGCAACCTATCATTCAAATGCTTTCATACACTCACACACAAACCACAACTCTGAACCTCAGGGCTGCATCTCCACCAGCTATTCAACTAAAGCAGGCACATCAGTGAAATACTTTGTGCGCTCTTTCTAATGCATTTCTCTCTATCTTCAGGACAAGTAACAAAGTAAATGTAAAAGCAATGCAAGATGGGAGTGTGCTCATACTTCTTCACAGCTCCCTTACCATTCATCCTACAACCTCTTCTGATCCTGGTAAGAATCTACACCTGGCCAGTTGGTGGTGGTGGATGCTCAGCAATGACAGTACTTCAGAAGGCACTCCATCACTCCATCTGACACTTGCAGCCACCAACTCAGTTACTGACATTTTGCAAACTGTAGGGGTTAGCTCAGAGGCATGTTCTGCATGTGGTGAGTCATCTGGCATGAGTGGCCTGTAGCCAGCGTTAAAAAAAGGACAGCGCGGGTGCCAGCTCCCCTGAAGGTGAGATTGCACATGGATTCTACTGCAGACGACTGGCAAAGGAAACCCGGTTGCCAGCTCTCCAGAGGTCAAGGTTACATACAAGAAAATAACAAATAGAAGTAGGGGAAGGCCACTCAATCCCTTGCACCTAGTTACCATTCATTAGGATTGTTGTTGATCTTTCACATCAGCATGACTTTCCTGTAGTAACCCCATATCCCTCGGTTCCCTTAATATTCAAAGATTTTTCAGTTTCCTGCTTTATTATATTCAGTACCTATGCATTCACAGCCACCATGAACTGAGTATCAGAAAGATTCATGCCCCCACTGGGTGAAGCAATTTCTTCTCATCTCAGTCCTGCATGGCCAACCCCTTACTTTGAGACAAGTACTAGTTCTAGACATCGCACCTGGGGGATGCACTTTCCCTGCATCTACTCTGTCAAGCACCATTAGAATTTTTTGTACTTCAATGAGAGCACCACTCATTTTACTAAAATCTAGAGAATATAAATGCAGCCTGCTTACTCTCCTCATATGACAATGTCTCCCAGAAGGTTCTGGGCATTTATCAGCTTTCAGTCATATTAATTTCTCCAATTCTATTTTTGTTAACTAATCTTCATTCCCTCTTCTCCTGTTGGTCTTCACTATTTCTGAGATATCTTTGTATTCTCTTCTATTAAAGCAGACACAAAATATTTGGTTAACCTCTCTGAGCTTTTTTCTATTCCCCAATATACTGTATTTACTGATGTCTTAGTCTATAAGGAACTCACATTAAGTTTTTGTTAATGTCTTCCTTTTTAACACATCCATTGAGGCCTTGATATTCTATTTTAACATTTCTCCCCAGATTACTTTCATATTCTAATTTCCATTTCCTTTTCAATGTCTTGGTCCTCCTTTGCTGAATTCTGAAGTTTTTCCACTCTTTGTGTTTACAATTCTTCTTGGTTACATTAGAACATAGAATAAAGTGCAGTAGAGCACTGGACAGGCCATTTGGCCCACAATGTTGCGCTGATCTTGATGCCAATTTATACTAAACATCCTCCTCCTGTGTATCATCCATATCCCTCCATTCCCTTCATATTTATGTCTCTATCTAAAAGCCTCTTAAGCTCCACCAAACTGCCTGCTTCCACTACTACCCTGGTAACCCATTCCAGGCACCTACCACTCTCTGCATTAAAAAACGTACCCCTCACTTTGCCTTTAAACTTCTCCCCTCTAGCCTTAAAAAGTAGTTCTCTGGTGTTTGACATTTCTATCCCGGGGAAAAGATTCTGACTGTCGACCCTATCTATGACTCTCGATTTTAAAAACATCTATCAGGTCTCCCCTCAGCCTCCGACACTCTAGGGAGAACAACCCAAGTTTGTACAATCTTTTCTTGTCGTTCATACCCTCCAATTCAGGCAACATCCTGGTAAACCTCTTCTGCACCCTTTCTACAGTTTCCACATCCTTCCTATAATGGGGTGACCAGAACTGCACACAATACTCCAAATGCAATCTGACTAAAGTTTTATATAGCTGCAACAGGACTTCCTTATTCCTATACTCAACAATGAAGGCAAGCATGGGATACACCTTCTTTACCATCTTATCCAATTGCATAGCCACTTTCAGTGAACAATGAACTTGGACCCCAAGATCCCTATATACTTCAATGCTGTTAAGAAGCCTACCAGAGAAACTGTATACTTTCTCCTTTCATTTTACCTTGCAAAGTGCAAAACCTCACACTTGCCCAGATTAAACTCCATCTGCCACTTTTCTGTCCATATCTGTAACTGATCTATATACAGCTATATTCTTTGATGGTCCTTTACACTGTCCACAACTTCACCAATCTTGTTGATATCTGCAAACTTGCTAATCTACCCATCTACATTTTCATCCAAATCATTGATAAATATCACAAACAACAGAGGTCCCAGCACCAATCTTTATAGAACACCACTGGTCACTGCCCTCTAGCCAGAAAACAGTCTTCCACCCCTACTCTCTGTTTTATAACCTTTTTCTTCCTATCTCTATAATTTCTGTTGCTAGCTGCAGTTGGATCATTTTTCCTGTTTGTGCCATAAAGATGTGTAAACTTGTTGTAAACACACATTAATTCTTTAAATGAAAGCCATAGTTTGTTCACTGTCATATCCTTTAAAATAATTTCTCAATCTACCTGAGCCAACTCATACCTTTTGCAATTTATATTTATGATCTTGGTTTTGGTTTCAACTAAATCAATTTTAATCTCTGTATGAAATTTTATCAAATTATGATCACTTTCCCCTTACAGCCCCTTAACTACAAAATTTTCAATTAGCTCTTTCTCATTGAATCATAATGGTCCAGAAAACCATTTTGTATGTACTATAACTGATAACATAATTTGTCAAGCCTACATGGCATCCTGGTGTATTACCCTTGTTACATATACATTTTAGTTTCCTGCTTTATACTCTTCCCCATGTACTAATATTCTCTGGACTGGTGGGGGATGAGCTACAGACAAATCCTGCCAACATTTTCTTACCCTTGCTGTTTGTTTGCTCCACCCAGATTGATTCTACTTCTTGATTTTTTGAGGTAAGATCCTTTCTCTCCACTGTCTTTATCTCAACTTTTATTGCCAGGGCTACCCTTTTTTTTAGGTTTACTTGTCTCTTCTAAAACTTAAGTATCCTGGGATATTTAATTCCATTTTCGCCATTAATTTGCCTAACTTATTGCAGTCATTCAGACAAGAGAACCCATTTTTGTCAGTTTAGTATTTTCCCCAATTCTGCCCTTAATTGTGAGTGTTTGGAATGGAAGACCAAGAACAATATTCTGCAGAATAATGCTATGTGAGGTACCAGTATAGCTGTCTGCATGGACAATACCTCGGTAGAGCAAAATATAAGACTAGAAGCCTAGAAATTACCACTTATAATTGTTAATACATTTGCAATCCTGTTACATATTAAATCTGTGAGGTTGTTTATTTAATGCAAAATAACTCCTTTCAAAGAGGTGCGAACAGAAATTTCAGTCAAGCATATAATGCTTTCCAGCACTAATGTCAGAATGTTTGAGGTTATAAATTTGCACGCTTTTTTTCAAATCTATGTTGGTGAAATGGATTTAAAGATTCAATAGAAATTGGCTAAAGACAATTGTTTCTGTGAAAGCAGTAAGGAAGCTACTACATTGGGTTAGAAAAAATATTTAAATATAATTAATTGTGCAAATTAATTTTACATGTAACCTTCTTGGCAGTCAAAAGAATGATGTTGAATGGTATCTGGAAAGATGGTAGATTTGACACTGAACATTTCAAGTGAAAAGCAAAGCAGATCAAAAGCTATAGAGAGCTTTGGACTGAAACTGTGTGATAGTCTTCACAGCTTGCAACTTGATAACGGAAGTCAGTTTTGATTGTCAAATCACAAACAAAACATTTAGCCCACGAAGGCAGACAATGAAAAACATGAAACTTATTGTAACAGAAAAATGAGGTTTGAGTTATGACATTGAATTAATTTGATTGAATTTTTTTGAAACAAACTATTAAGTGAGTGTAAGATAGGGTATAGATTTAATTTTGGTCACAGGAAATGACAGGTGATAATGAGACTTTGAAGATGTTCACAATACAACTACAACAACTACAATTATTTCTAATTTATATTAATTATATTAAAATGAGGTTAAAGAACTGTGACTTTATAACTCTAGATTTAAGGGCAATTTGATTTACTTCTATGAAAAAGTGAAGGTGCTAGATTATATGAACAAATTATCTCAATTAGAGGAGTTGGAAAAGACTATGTCTGTACATTCAAACTACCGAATGAAAGAAGTAAGTTAGTAATTAGGAGCATCTACTTCTCCCAGAGAATAGCCGTGATTCTCTTTGTATTCAAGTTAGAACTGGAACAGTTAGGAGATTACATTAAGGTATTAAAGATATAGATACTGTCTAAACTAATATCATAAAACAGGACTTTTTAAAATGGGTGGCTTTGTGCAATGGTAATGGATATTTAGGGTGATTCTCATATGCATCCCAGATCAGGCTAACAATGGACAGGGAAGTTCACATCATCACATTTCATTTTGCATGTTTTACTTTCACTTCATCAACATTTCTGAACAGTGGTCAGTCAAGGTTTGTTGTTTTTGGGAGTTGAAATATTTTTATATGATTTCTGCATTCAATTAGGGAAGAGAAGATTGGGGAAAAAAGCCAAAGCACATTGATACCTGTGGTAGATTGATTCCCTGGTTCTACTGTGGCAGTGGTAATCTACATGTTTAAAAAATTATAAGCTCAGGCTGGAACACAGAAGTAGAATAACACCTTTCAAATAAATGTGATGAAAATATACTGAACAAAAATATAACATAAGAGATAAAACAAAAAGTTGTCAGCAATTATAGATTCTTGAGGGAGAGGCCTACATATTGGATTAGAATCATGAAAGATGCAGCACAGATGGTGGCAATTTATCCCCCTGTGCCTGTGTCAGATCTTTAGTTGAACTATTCAATTAATCCCACACACTTTCCAACCCTCTGAACATTCATCCATTTCTCTTTCTGTGCTGCTGTTGAATCTGCTCATATCATGTTTTCAGGCAGAGTATTCCAAACCACAATAACCACAATGTTTCCTCATGCCAAGCATCTTAAAATTATACCTCTCGTTATTGATCTTTCTGCCACTGGAAACAACAGCTCCTTAGGTACTTTTATCAAATTCATTCATGGTTTTGACCACCCCTATCACATTTTCTCTCCATTCTTCTGTTCCACGAGGAACTCTAGATTCTCCAATCAGTCAATGTATAAATGTTCATCTTTGGTGACATTCAGGTAAATCTCTTCTGCACCCTATGTCCTTAATATTCCTCCTAAATTGTGGTAACCAGAATTGAACATATTACACATGTATTCCATGTTCTCTCTGTTCCTTAGTACTTCCTCGGATATTACCATCTTTGTGTCTATTCTAGTCTTATTAGTCATTTCAAAATGCATCAGTTCACTTCTTTTCAGGATTAATTTCCAGCTGTCTTAGCTCTGCTCATCTTGCTTTGGGTGTATTTTCTTGCTGCATGAAAAAGTGTCTATTCTATGCCCCAAAAGTCTCTTCTTTGAAGTCCTTTGTTGGTCAGAGACAAGGTATCATATGGTGAGTGACTCTCCTTCTGACACCCCAAAGCCTTTCTACCATGGTTTTCAAACACCAGTTTTGCTAGAATGTCAGATGACTGCTTTCCCGAACAAATTCTCTATTCACAGCTGAGTCAAGGCCAAAGACTTCATGGAAATCAGAAGAAATGTTATAACAACACCATCAAAGCATATCTAAAGATACTGAAAGATGGGAAGTTCAAGTAAATAACTATTGGCAATGTCTGTATGAGTGATTCTCCCACTTTGACGAACTTCACCTCTCTTGACAGCAAAGAAAAACAGAGGAGCAAGAAAGCAAATGAAAAAGAAATGAAAAGAACACGGGCAGATCTTCCCTTAGCTAGTATGTGCAACATCTGTGCTGATTTTCACCTTGAAGATTAGGCTCATGTCCCATGTTAAACCCACAAACTACCCTGATTGTGGGTAAGGACAGAATTGAAAAAATATCCTCATTCTCCAAAGGTTTTGCCAAGAAGATGTTCTTCACTCAAGCACCAGTTGGATAATATACTAGGCAGGATTCATGTTGACAATGACTACCTGTCCCACAAACATTCTGTTGCTCAACAGTAAAAAGAAGGAGAACAAGAGTTACATTATTCTTGGCAGAATCCTGGTAGTTACACTTGGATGTATTGTGTTGGGACCTGTAACTTTTAGAGGTAAGATTCTGCCCACTTTTTTGGCAGCTTATAATTGATGGAAAAGAGACATTTTATTTTAGATTTTAAACTTACCAAATAGTCCTCATCCAAGTCACTTTTTACATGACCAACAGCAATGGTACCAGTACCGATTCCTGCAACACCATCAGTTAGAGAATTCCAGTCAGGAAAAACAATCCCCGGCCACTACCCTCTGTCTCATATCATCAAGCCAATTTTGAATCCAATTTGCCGACACACCTTGGATCCTTTGTAAACTAACTTACTGGACCAGCCTACCATGTAGGACTTTGCCAAAAATTCTGTTAAAGTTCATATAAACCATGTCTACCACATTGCCTTCATCAATTTCTTTTGTTACCTCCTCAAAAAATTCAATCAGTGACACAGAATTTGCCCCGCACAAAAACCATGTTAATTCCTCCTTATCAATCCCTGCTCTTCCAAGTGAATATAAATCCTGTCCCTCAGAATCTTTTCCAATTATTTCCCTTCTATCGATGCAAGTCTCACCGGCCTTTAGTTTCCTTGTTTATCATTATTGCCCTTTTTAAATAAGGGAACAACATTAGCTGTCGTCCAGTCTCTGGCACCTCATCCATGGCTAATGAAGATGTAATAATCTCTGTTAGAGCCCCAACAATCTCCTCCCTTGTTTCCCACATTATCCTGGGATAAATCCCATCAGGCCATGTGGATTTATCCACCTTAATGTGTGCCAATATCCTTAACACTTCCTCTTTCCTGACACAGACATATTCCAGAATATCAGTGTACTCCTCTCCTAACTCTCCACCCTCCACATCCTTCTCCCTGGTGAATAATGATGAGAAATGTTCATTTAAAAACCTGCTCACATCTCTTGGCTCCACACATAGATTTCCTTTATGGTCCCTGAGGGGACATTCTCCTTTCCTAGCTACCTTGTTGCTTCTAATAAAAGATTTTTGGATTCTCCTCAATCCTGCTTGCCAAGGCCATTTCCTGTCTTCTTTTTGCCCTCCTCATTTCATTCTTAAGTTCTCTCCTATATTCCCTTTAAACCTCAAAGGACTCACTTGAATCCAAATGCCTATGCCAATATATTCTTCCTTCTTATGTCTAATCAAACTTTCAATTTCCTTTGTAAACCAGGGTTCCTTAATCTTACCATCTTTGGTAAGGTTTGGTTACAGGCATATGCTGTCTCTGACATCTTTCCATCTTGCCTTTAAACACCCCCCACTTATTGGATGTTTTTTCCTCTGGCATCTGCTCCCAGTCTACTTTCACCAGGTCCTGCCTTATCCTGTTGAAATCAGCCTTCCCCTAGTTTAAGACTTCAATCACATTGTTTTCTATGACTACCTTGAAACACACTGAACTATGGTCACTATTTCCTCCACAGACACCTCCACCTCTGGTGAAATTGAGTTTAAGTAGATTTACCCCTCATTAGATTCACTTGTGACCTGCTGCAGATTCAGTATGGTGGCTATGCCCTTCAGTACTTGACCGACTTGGTCAATTGTTGTACTTCCAAACCACTCTTGATGATGGACATTGAAATCACCCATCCAAAGTATGTTCTGTGTCCTTGCAACTTTCACCCCTTCTTCCAAATTTTGTTGAATGTGTACAGACTCTGACTTATCAGTTAAGTGAGGATGACAGGGAGTAATTGGGAAGAAATTTCCTTTCTCATATTTGTCCTGATGCCACAAGACTTCCTGGGGTCAGGAGTCAATGTTGAGGATGCCCTGGGCTGCTCCCTCTTGCCTGTATACCATTGTGTTCATCCCTCTGGTGGGTGTGACCTATCAGTAGGATAGGATCCATCAGGGGCTGTGTTGGAGAAGTCTAACATATTTTCTGTAATCTATAATTCCACAAAGATAACTAGGTCAGGAAATTCTTATTTTACCTTATATTCATAATAACATAGAAACGCCCAACGGGTCTTGGCAGTGGACGTTATCCACACGGACTTTAGCAAGGCATTTGATAAGATCTCTCACGAGAGGTTGATTCAGAAGACAAAGGTTCATGGGATCCAGGGTGAATTGCAAGTTTGGATATGGAACTGGCTTTCCAAAGAGATTAGGGGTGGAAGGCTGTTATTCTGGCTGGAGGTTCTGCAAGGATCAGTGCTGGGACCTCTGTTGTTTGTGATATATATCAATGATTTGAACGAAAATGTAGATGGGTGGATGGGCAAGTTTGAGGATAACATCAAGATTGGTGGAGTTGTGGACAGTGTAAAGGACCACCAAGGAATAAAGTGGGATATAGATAAGTTACAGATATGGGCAGAGAAGTGGCAAATGGAGTTTAATCCAGTGAGGTGTTGCACTTTGGGAGGTCAAGTGAAAGGAGAAAGTTAATGGTGGGCCCCTTATTGGCATTGAGGTACAGGATGATCTTGGGGTCTAGGTTGATAATTCACTGAAAGTGGCTATGCAAGTGGATAAGGTGATACAGGAGGCATATAGAATGCTTGCCTTCATTAGTAGGAGTATTGAGTATAAGAGTAAGGAAGTCATGCTGCAGCTATATAAAAATTTAGTCAGACCACATTTGGAGTATTGGATGCAGTTCTGGTCACCCCATCATAGGAAGGATGTGGAGCCTGTGGAAAGGGTGCAAAAAAGGTTTACCAAGATGCTGCATGGATATGAGCTATAAGGAAAGGTTGGACAAACTTAGGTTCTTCTCCCTAGAGCGTCAGAGGCTGAGGGGAGACCTGATAAAGGTTTTTTAAATTGTGAGAGGCATAGATGGAGCAGACAGTCAGAATCTTATCCCCAAGATAGAAATGTCAAACACCAGAGGACATGCTTTTAAGGTTAGAGAGGAGAAGTTTTTTTTACGCAGAGGGTGATAGGTGCCTGGAATTGGTTACCAGGGGCAGTAATGGAATCAGGCAATTTGGTGTAGTTTAAGAGGCTTCTAGATCAACACAAGAATATGGAGGGAATCAAAGGATATGGATGATACACAAGAAGAAGACATTTAATATAAATTGGTATTAAGATCGGCACAACAAAGTGGGCCGAATGGCCTGTCCAGTGCTGTACTGTTCTATGTTCTATGGGGCCATGCTGGCTTCCAGGGGAGCAATTATGTTAGTCCTATTCCCACTCTTCTTTCCTTGTATCTTTGCAACTTATTTGTACTCACACATGCCCAACATTTATCCTTTGATTTTTTTTGCCAATTGCCACTTAAGGGTAAATTACAGTATGTAGCACTTCCACTGAGGGCTTTCCAAACTGTTTTGCCCAGAGCTGCTCATGGTCCACCAGGTATGGTCTAATCATGGCTTGCACAGCTGTTGCATTACTTTCCACCTCGAGTACTCTGGTACTCTCATTAGGAAGGTCAACATTTCATTTGCCTGTTGTCTATTGTACCTGTCCATAAAAGCTTAATAATTAAAACACCTGGATGGCCAAGCCTCTTTGAAACTCCACTGCTTCTAGTTTTTCACCACTTAGAAAGCAGCTGATGTGAACTTTTTAGATCCAAAGTGGTTTCTTATTTACCTTTCTCCTTCTGATCCTCCTCTGTCTCTACCATTTGTGTCCCCTTTCCCATCTCCCCCCACCCCCCCATCACCTATTTTTGTCCCTCTCCCCTTCCTGGTTCTATCCACGCATTCCACACATAGTTCACCCACAGGTTCCACCACCCCCACTCCCCTTCCCCCCCCCCCCCCCCCCCACCACCACCTTTGGTTCTGGTCCTACCTTTCATTCACCTCTCCCCGATTGGTTCCCATTATCACCTCTTATCAGATTACAGCACAAATAGCCCTTTGTATCCCTGCTCATCACCCTCCAACAGCTGTCTCCAACCTTCACCATCCCCTCACCTCACCTCGCTCCATCTGCCCCTCAATTTCTTTTTTGTCTGCCTCCATCTATCATCGACCTGCCACTGTCTCCCAACTCCACCCTCCTCCTCTTCTCCTCCCTGCTACAACCTGCCAGTCATCTTTCACTATTTCTCAGTCCACCAATCATCTCGAGTTCCTATCTCACCACTCCCTCTCTCCTCTTTATATTGGCCATCTCCCTTCTCCACCTTCAGTCCTGATGCAGGGTTTCAAGCCGAAACACTGACAATTCCTTTCCCCCCCACAGATGCAGCTCGACCCACTGTGTTCCTCCAGCGGATTGTTTGTTGCTCCACATTCCAGCATCTCTGAAGTCTCTTGTGTCTCTTATTTATCCAGATTAACAATAACACAGTATTGTTAATTTGCATTACTTATTAATATCTTTTAAATTTAATATTTCAATCTGCTTTGAATAGAGAGGCGCCAACACAGACCAATGTAGGACATCACTATTCACATCCATCTATCTGAGTAGCTGGCCATTATCCTACTTTCTATCTCCTGTCACTTGGGCAATTTCCACCAGTGTCAGTAATTTGCTTTCAGTTTCATGAGCTTCAACATTAGCTAACAGTCTCTTATAAGTACTTCATGAAAGGCTGAATACAATCAATACAATCAATATTTCCCTATTTTATTACTTTAGTCAACTAAGGTAGTTATGAACACATGACCACAATATTTTGATGTGCTGTCTTTAACTGTTTGCTGTGTTCAGTTTGCTATATTCTTCTGTGACATCACAAGGACATTTAGATGAATGTTACATAAATTTATGAATGGAAGTATGGAAAATGCATTAGCATTTCTGGCAGTCAGCCCCTATTTGTGATATACAATACACCTTCTTATAAACTATACACCAAATATATGTGTAAGTGGGTATATTCCACAAAAGGCACTTAAAACTTGCATCACATAGATTCCAGCCATCCCATTGTAATGAGAGCATGATGGGAGCAATTTTAACTTCATAACTGCTTCATTTGCTCCACAACTAAAAATTCAGAAGTTCTGTTCAATAGTTTTTCTTTATATATTAAAGGATTTAAAAGATATGGAGTTGTGGCAGTTCTGAGGTAAAAGTTCAGTCATGACCTTATTGAACAGCAGAGCAGACATGAGGGATGAATGACTTACTCCGACTTCAATACCTTATGTTTTTTATGTTCTTGTATAAATGGGAAACCGATTTCCCGATCCAGCTATGGTCTTGATCAGAGTCTGCACACCACCATCTTGTGTGGGGTAAACATCAGCTCAAGTGCCTATCTGTTTTTATCAGAAGCCTTGCTACAATTTGCAAATTCATTAACCTTATGAGATAGCAAACTGCATAATTTTATTGGTGTTTAATTCTCTTTGGTTGCACATTACTAAAGAGCTTCTGTGAAATTCTTTTGCTCCCTTATCATAATGCAGCTTTTAACTTTTTTATTTTAAACAGGTTTATGATTGTTTTAAACTGAAGCACAAAGGAATTTTACTCAATAGTGTTCACCAGTGCACTAGCAGAGGAAATTAAACCCCCTACTGTTGAAAGACGGGGCCTTTGTAGACCTTTAGGGTAAAATTGATTTAATTTAGAACCATGCTCCTCTGCAAAAAGTAATAATACTCTACCAGGCAAACACAGCTGAGAATTCATACAGTTCACATGAAAAGCAGGCACATAAAAAAAATACAGTGAAGAGCATTACTTTTGTATTTCATTGGTCTTTAAAACTTTTTTCTTCTTTCCACTATCCATGAGAAACAGCCAACAATGATGAATCAAAGACTTGCTTTCTAAGAGATGCACACACCCCATGCTTCAGTAACAAGTAATGTACCAAAGATCATACTCCGAGGACATCAATATTAAATATAAGCTGCTTTCTTCTTGCTGTGTCCTTACTTTCCTAAGGCAACCTGCATGTTTTCTGTGATGTTCAAAATATATCATATCTATTAAAATAGTAGAAATGAGTTGACCAAACCAATGTTTCTAATTCTTAGCAACTTCAGTAACCAGAAAAAAAAATCACTAAGTTTCTCTCAACATTTTGTTTTCAGCTTACAGAGTTAATCATAACAAATAATAGCTATTTATTTTAGTGGGGGAAAGAGCTAGAGGATTGGATGTATGGGATTTCAGTAGAGAAAATGGGTTAGTCCAAGATCTAAATATTAACAAACATGAAATATTAATGAGTTTAACTGCAAACAGTTATACTTAAACAGGAGCAATTTTTTTCCAAGGTATAACATAGTCATTGAAAATGTCTTTTAATTTCCTATAAGGACCACAATGTGAACTTCAAAGCTGTTAAGTGGTCATGATGCATGATGGCTCAAATTTATTAAGAAACTAGAAAGTACTGAGATATTTCTACTCCCCTCCCCCGTCAACTCAAACCAGTTCTTTGATAGTCATGTGTTACAAATAACTACCGGGTTTTCAATTCTACCACGCATAGTCCATGCATATATAAACAGAATTAACTCTTTCCTCGCCTAATGTGCGAAAGCTAAAACATTAATTCCTGAAAAATAATACTTTAGATATTTTTGTTGTGATCTGGAAAGCTGTCAAAGTATTAAGTACTTAGTTTTTACATGTGCCATGATAAAAAATTTCATTTGGTGATCTGAAATGATTCAAGTAGGATGTGTGCTTATACGATCATCAAAATTCTAATCTTTGAAACATGGCATTTCTCTTCATTTATCAATTAATAAGTTATAACTGTAGCATGGTACTAAAGTGATGACGTAAAGCATGGACTATTTTACTGAAAGATTTTTCTTTAAGTCAAACAGAAACAAGATAGTATGTTGGGAGTTTAAAAAAAACATAAGAGTCAAACAAGTTTGCCCTGTGTTAGAAAGCACAACCAATAGTAAACCATTGGATACTCTATCCCCTGCTGAGTAGCTTTTCCAGCAGTCTGATACTGTGCCAAAGCCTCTTACAAGCTCTGAAACAAAGCTCACGGCTACTCCCACCATCCATTCCGGTTTGTATCAAACAACAATTTCAATGCCTATGTATTTGTGTTTCCCGCTGTTTACATTTACTTTTATTTGTAAAGCCACAACAGCTGGAAAAAGCAAATGTTTTAACATTTCTTCTATATGCTTCATACATTGCTTCCACTACTTCAATTCTTGCTTTAATTGTTTGAAAGTCATGAAACAATTTCAAGTCATTACAGAAGTGAGGGTATACTATGCAAATAATGCCCTGTATTTTATCAGTTTGGTTGAGAAGTCTGCTTTGAACAATTTCTAAGTAGGAAGATAAGATAGGAAAATAGAATTACTCCAGGGCAGTATTAAAACATGGAAAGTGAATTAATTCAGAAGAATAATCAAATTCGTTCTTTCAGTATCAATGCATGGTGATTCAAGTTAAGGCCAATCAAGTATGTGAAGTATCTCAAGCTTCAGCGGCAGCTGTTGCTATTTCCGAGCCATTCTCTGCAACCCTGAGGGTTAATCTTTTGAAGAGGGGAAGCAAAATGACGCTCACTAGGAACATCCACCATAATCGCATCAACATAGCAATAGGTTTGCAGTAGCGGTGTTGTTGTTGGGTTGTTGTGGGGGGATGGGGACTGTTTTCAGGACACTTGAGGATGTCAAGTGTATCCTGGCATTTGGTTCTATCTTGTGCCTTTAGTACTGAAGCCTATCAAGAGCTTTGAAGCCTGAATTGGAAAAAAAGTTCTACTCTTATCAGTCAAAGTAATCTTTCTGTCTCATTTTGAAAATTAATTTTATCTTTCAAGTTAAACTTTCTTAATTCCTATTCTCTCTTTCAAACATCAATAATTAACAGTGTAAAGAGTATTTCTGTACCACAACCCTAAATGTCCAACTCCATGCAGCAAGAGTATAAATGTTCACATTGACTCCTCTCCATCATTTAAAGCACACAAAATTAAATGCCTGCATCTCAGTTTCAGACAGAAAAAGTACAGCTGAATCGAACTGTATTTCAAGATCCATAAGGTAGTTACTAAAATTACAAATCAACATTCTGATAAAGTGGATTGGTAATTACATTTTGCTTTCAATATTTGGCTCATTTCAAATAGGAGGGGTCATTTGACTGCAGTACAATATACAGGTCCTCCCCTGGTTATGACAGCCCAATTTATGGACAGCTCATACATACGAATGAACATTTGAGAGACCAGTGGCATGGAGTTATTGGCTGCTGCGGGGCTGCAGGCATCTTCTGCTGGGTGGGAAAGGAGCATTTCCACGTGCCTTCTCTCCCCACCATGCACCTTTCACCCCCATGAGCCACAACACTTGGCGGTTAAGGTGAGCCCAGAAGAGCTGGGAGTGCTAAGCAGACTCACTATGGGTTCAGTGATGCCGGCTGGTGGCCGCTGTTCCCGTGCCTGCTCACTCTCCCGTCACAGCTGTTTCTGTGATCCTGTCTCACATAATGTTCTTGTTCAATTTTAACTTATGAAAAATTAGGGTTACAAACAATTCTCAAGAACGGAATGCTGTCATAACCTGGGAACTGCCAGTATTATAAAGTTGTGTTAAATCCAATTTATCATCGTAAAACATGTTCAAAATTTGAACACTTTTTACATAATCACAGCTTCCTCTCTACATTAAGTCTTACCTCAAATTGTAAGAATTGTGTAAAAGAACATAACACAAAATAATAAATTCATAAATAACTTTCAACATGAGGACATTTCTTTGAGATTCATCAGATGATGAACTGATTAACCATGATGTAACCAAAAAGACACTGCTTTGTTAGCTGGTGTAGTTACTTCTCTATGTTTGCAGTGAAGAGATAACAAAAAGCAAAATTTTAATTAAATGCTAATAGAATTATGCGATTTAATGTCCTCCACAATGTTGATTAAGTCATTAAGTGTTTCTTACATATTTTAATATTTCTTCAATTTGCATTCTTCCAGGTCTCCTCACCATTCCCTGGTTAAGGATGTCACATAAGTAAAAGACTTGGGGTCACTGTTGGCTATTATACCACATGCTCTTCATCATAAAAGTTACAGGTGAAATCAAGTAAGCCAGAAAGAGTCATTCTTGTCCCCTCTGTCCCTCAATTAAATTGTCTTTCATCCCTTCACAAATTTATTTGAGGCCCCAGTAATTTTGGTAATATTACAAGTATTCCAATAGTCAGAGATAAAGCAAACAATATACTGTATTCTCTTTCTGATAGTGAAGATTTCTGTCAACCAAAAAGAAATAAAAACAGGTTGGAGGAATTACAATAACTGTCTGTTGTAACAGCATTTATTCAGTTAAATATTCCATTTATCTTAAAAGGAATTTACGGAATGGAACAGAGCCTCCACTGTAACAACATAGAGCCTTCCTTGAATGTGATTGGGTTTCTCATAGGTCAGAAAACTGATTCACACGGCAGTCTGAATAAAAATGTAAAAAGTGTTTGGTAGGTCTACATTGCTCTATCACAATTCTCAGTCTACTTTCAGATTACATGTCAAAGAAGCAATATCTCAAAATATGTTTAGGTACCCTGCCAGAATAGATAAAGTGAAACATACTAACAAATAACTGAGAGCAGTGAACCTTCCTTTCCTTATCAAACCTGAAATATTGCAAGCGCATCCAGCTCTGCATTTGCTGATTCTTTTGTTTGCTGGATACAAAGGTCTTGAAATTTGATTGCATAATGCTGTTTTTCAGTGCAATGTGACTGAAGATTAACATTAGCTGGAGAGAAAATCTGAAAAATAGTAATGACTGGGTTGTTTCCCATCACTGGAAATTCAATGGTGCCCTCTCAGTCAAGGTTCACCCTTGCACGACTGACATGATTTCTGTATCTGTTGTGTTCAGAATAATGTTATTTCCTTTGGGCACTCTTGGGGCAAGTAAGTTTTAAAAACACAGTGCTGGATTGAGACCCATGTAAGGCCTGTATTTGTCTTTGATCTTTCCACCATCCTTGCCTACTTATCCAAATCCTTGAGGCCCAAGAATGATCCCTTGACCCTGCAATCCCCCAGGGTCCCCAAAAATCTATACTATCTAATCTCTGCCACACACCCAGTCTTCCAATCACATGTCCCAGATGAGCAAACACATGAGACTGAAATTGATGAAATTTGATTAAATTAGTTGTTCTGAACAGAAAATAGGACTAAGTTATGGATGAAGCTACCACCAAAAGGTGAATGCTTTTCTACCACATATTTGAGAGCTGTGATCAATCTGTGTTTGTAGGTCCCCTGTTCTCTTTTCACCACCAACACCCCACAACTCCACCAGCCACAACATCCCTAGAAACTGTTTGAATTTGTATTGTTACTCTGGTCAGCAAGGGTGAAAGTACTCTTGGAAAAGAAATGTGTCTTCTTTTATGTCCTCACACTATGATGTACTATGATCCCTTTTAACATTAAATCAAATAATCCAGATCACTGCATATGGCAGAATTAATTCTAGGTTTCAAAATGTGCACAGTTAAGGTGGATAAATATTTTTAAGTCTATTCTATAAATACTACCACAAATCATAAGGTGAAACTGACAGGATTGAGCCCAACAATGTATCTGTAGCAACGAACATATGAAGCTTGATTTTATCTCCTAGGCAAAAACACAGTTAGAGTTCCCTGGACACCATCTGGGAATGGCAACAAGGAACCTCAGTGGGTTTTAGTGGCCAGTCTTCAGTATTGAAGATTGGATGACCTCCTGAGCAAGAAGTCCAAGAAATACACAGGATGTAGAAGCCATAGGTGGGGGTATTGTGGGGAGTGGTTGGGGCAATGTGTGATAAAGTTAAATGTTTCCAGAGGCAAATTCACATCACTGAGAGCAGATGATATCTCAGAACATAGTGATTCAAGGTTTCTTTGTAGAATCCAGAAGGACTCTTGACCCACAGGAAACATAAAAGTGAAATTAAATCTTAGTTTTATGGATATCCTGTCTCCAGGCAAGCTATCACTGTCCCCTCACTCAGGTCTATCTCTGGTTAAGATTTTAAATTAGGTCATTTTCACAGCTTTAGAATCTGATTTGCATATTTAATAAACATCTCATTACCTCAGGGCTGGGTACACCTACTGCTTGCAACTTAAAATTGCTGTTAACCAAGCAGTAAGTAAGTCCTCCAACCTAATTTAACTGCTCTCTTTTAGTTTGAGACAATTTAAGATCATGAAAAACACTATATAAATGCAGGCAACTCTTTCTTCATTCTACCTTTCTTTTTCTTGGTTTAGTCCCATCAAGAGAGATTAAAATCAACCCGATAATTTCTTTATCAGTGGCATTCTTACTGAAGCTGTCCACAACTTACAGGCACAGTACACGAAGCAGCAAATAGTATTAATGTTCAAATTTTACTGCTACCCAGATGCACTAACACAGAATTACAGTTGTTCGTTTGGAATTTGTTCCTATATTCCCTCTCATCAATAATTGTTCCTCACATTTCTAAATGTGATCTTCCCACATTACAAGTGATATTTATATGAAACAAACTTTCCAAAGCTTATCATCATTTAAAGTGTGAATACCTATTACAATTTATAGGCTTAATTAATTATGTCACTACTGGGAAAGGATTATCACTCTAAAGCTTTTCCTATTGTTCCTGCTTAATTTAACTCTGTTGTTCAATGGCACAGTGGGTGATTTTAAGCATTTCCGTTCTCTTTTTGTTTATTTCCTCACAGTCTCTAATATGCATCACATGTGAGCCATCCACTAACTTTTTTTATAAAGGGAGGCACCAAGTTCATTCTTTGGTTTACCCTCAAGCTACTGACAAGTGTAAGAATGCATAGGTAAACCGTAGTATCCTGCTGTAGAAAGTATAGGTACATTGATATAGCTCATTACTTGTTCATATGTTCTCAGACCAAAGCAAAATTTCTTTTGTGTATTATGTATAAAGAAATTGCAACCCCAGTTATACAGAATGGGTCTAAACTGTTGCTACGCAAAACACACAGTGAAATTCCACTCACAAGATCATTATTTTTTTTCTTTAAATACATCCGAAAGATGGCATTGTTATTGTTAATTATAGCAGAATTTTGCAAAAAAAGTATTTAGAAAGAATATGTTACAGCCAATAGCATACACATCTATAAAAATAGGAATTATTGGGCAAATGATGCAAATGTCACTGATATTTACATGAGCATATTGATCTTAAAATAATCAAAACATAGAAGAAATGAATGTTGATTCACAAGCCCAGCTGATGACATAGAACATAAAACAGTACAGCATCAGAACAGGTCCTTCAGCCCACAATGTCTGTGCTGACCATGATGCTAAATTAAACTAATCCCATGCACATAATTCATACTCCCCCATTCCCTATACTTCACTTGCCCGTCAAAACGCTTCTTAAATGTCACTACTGTATCTGCTTCCACCACTCTTCTGGCAGTGCGTTCCAGGCACCTGCCATTCTCTATGTAAAAAATCATGCCTTGCACATCTTCTTTAAACTTTCCCCCCTCACCTTAAAGCTATGCCCTCTATTATTTAACATCAACAACCTGGGCAACAGACTGTGACTATCTGCACTTTTCATAATATTATATTATATTATATATAATATTATATATAATATTATATTATAATATAATAATATCTGATGCTCCAGAGAAAACAATCCAAATTTATTCAACCTCTCTAATCCAGGCAACATCCCGATGTACCTCTTCAGCACCTTCTCCACATCCGTCCTGTAACGTGTCATCCAGTCAGAGAAACACTCCTCCACCACTAGCCTTTGTCTTCCATGGCCAGGTCAATTTTGAATCCAAATTACAAAGTCACTGTGGATCTATGTGCCTTAATCTTCTGGATCAGTTTTGTGGGACCTTTTCAAATCCCTTACAACAGTCCATGTAGACAACATCCATAAGCCGACCTTCATCAATCATCTTATCTTTGCACCTCCCTAAAAAACTCAATCGGTTATAAGACATGATCTGCCCCAAATGCATGATAACTATCCCTAATAAGCCCATGCTTTTCCAAGCATGAGTAAATTCTATCCTTAAGAATCCTCTCCAATAGCTTCTCTACTACTGATGTAAGGTTCACTGGCCTGCAATTTCCTAGTTTGTCTCTATTACTCTTCTTAAACAGAGGAATAACACAACTCCATTCCTCTGGGATCTTGCCTCTGGCTAGAGAGGATACACAGATATCTGTCAAGGACCTAGAAATCTCCTCTCTTGCCTCTCTTAATAACCTGGGATAAATCCCATCAGGCCCTGGGGAATTATCCGCCTATTGTTCTTCAAGAGACCCAATACTTCCTCCTAGTTCTTGATATTAACATACCTTAGAATATTAGCATACCCCACAGTGATCTCGATATCCTACATGTCCTTGTCTTTGGTGAATACTAATTGCAAAGTACTCATTTAGTACCTTGCTCACTTCCCCTGGCTCCAGGCATAAATTTCCTTCTTTGTTCTTGAGTGGTCCTACCCTCTCGCTAGCTGCCCTCTTGTTTTTAACGTACATATAAATAGCCTTGGGATTTTCCATAATCCCGCTTGCCAAGGATATTTCGTGTTCCTTTTGGCCTTCCTGGTTCCCTGTTAAGTTCTTTCCTGCTTTCTTTGTATTCCTTAAACGCCCTGTCTGATTTCAGCTTCCTAAATCTTATATATGCTTATTTTTCTTTTTGACTGAAGTTACAACATCTCTCATCATCCAAAGTTCCCAAACCCTACCATCCTTGTCTTTCCTCCTCACTGGAACATGTCGGTTCTGAATTCTGATCTTTAAAGGTGTTTGAACAAGTCCCACATGTCAGATGTGGACTTACCCAATAACAGCTGCTCGCAACCTATTCTCCTCAACTCCTGGCGAATAATGTTGTAATTTGCCTTCCCGCAGTTTAGCACTCTTCTCCCCCCCCCCCCACCTCCACAAGGTCCATACTTATATTTATCTTAAAATTTAAGGAGTTGTGGTCACTCTTCCCAAAATGCTCTCCCACTGAAAGGCCAGTCACCGAGCCAGGCTCATCTCCATGAAGGTCCAGTATGGTCACTCCTCCAGTTGGACTATCCACTTACTATTTCAAGAAGCCCATTTGGATGCATCTAAGAAATTCTGTGCCATCCAAGCCTCTTGCATGAAAGAAGTCACAGTCAATATTGGGGAAATTAAAGTCACCCACTATGACAACCGGGTTGCTTTTACATTTTTCCATAATCTGCCTACATATCTGTTCTTCTATCTCCTGGCAGCTATTAGTTGGCCTGTAGTATAATCCCATCATAGTGATAGCACCTTTCTTATTTCTGAGCTCTACCCAAATTGCCTGAGTGGATGAGTCCTCTTGTGTATCCTCCCTGAGTGCAACTATGATATTCTCCCTGATCAGTAATCCAATTCCCCTTCCTCTTTTATACTCTTCTCTATCACATCTGAAACATCAAAACCCTGGAACACTGAATTGCCAGTCCCACCCCTTTCTTAACCAGGTCTCTGTACTGGCCACAGCATCATAGTTCCATGGACTAATCCAGACTCCTCTATGTTCATCTGCCTTACTCATAATACTCCTCGCATTAAAATAAACACACTTTGGCCCATCACTCCCACCTTGTTCATTAATCTGGCGGTGCCCGTCCTTCCTATCAGACATGTTTGGTCTAACCCCTAAATTCCCCTCAATCCCCTTACTTGCTGACCTGCTGCTTTGATTTGAGAAAATACTTGTTTTTTTCAAGGAATATTAAAATGTGAAATCCCAATTTTCCCCATACAAATCCTAAGAATGAATTCAAATAATATGCTCCAATATCCTTAGAATTATGTATTTTGAAAGAAGAAAAGCTCAAAATGTTGCACACTGAAGCAAATACCATTCTGGGAATATACAGCAGGTCAGTCAGTAGCAGTAAACCATAATGACAGATAAAGGTGGATCATACAGAAATGTATCATTTTTAGAATATACCTGAAACATCAATTCTTATTCTTTCCCTTTAGAGGCACCTTCTCTTTATCTGTAAAGATAAATGACAGATTATTACAATTTAGTTGCAGATATTTATCAGTTCCATCCGATGCACACCTGAAACACCACATTTTGTCTTTTTCCCACTGGTGCAAATTGGCTGGCTGTATTTTTCCCATGTTTTCTATTATTTTCAGTTGATATTTCCATACAAGTTAAAAGTATCAAAACTTTGCCTTTTTACTTTTGTCATACATTTCTCCTTTCGTTTACCCACTAATTGGAGTGTATTAAAAGTGCTCACACTGAAACAGGTTGGAAAGCACGTAGAATAATACTGGAAGTCAGATATAGCGTGTCTGCAAGTATTTTGGCAGTATAGTATAATTCATAACCATGAAAAAACACAGGAATAATTTACAGAAATGAAAATGTTGCCTTACTGATATTTTGTTTTTGGTTGTTTTGGTGATGAAAGCAGCACTCAGTAGAAGTTGAAGCTGTAAAATCATATATTCCTATGAAATATTAGATAGACCAATATATTGTGAATTTAAATTCAGACTTGGAAGTAGCTCTATTTTTAAAAGAGTTTCTTTGTCTTGGTACCTGGGGTACATAATGCACTAAATTGTTTGAAGGCATTTACATCTCCAGAGGTGGCCATCAGACCCAGCCAATTTCATGCAGGGATGTTCTTTGGCTCTATTCATAAGTTAAATGCATTGGAACTTAACTCATGCCTTTGAAATGTTACTAGCATACAAACTTGCAGATGCCTCAGGGATTGTTCTCAAAACCAAGTTATCTACTTTAGACGCAGGCAGTCTTTTTGATACAATGGGGGTTAAAACCAAATGTAAACCTGCAATTGCTCACAACCTATCTGTCTGAATAGTACAAATGAGTAAGTCAAATTTTGCAGATATAATGTTGGTAAAATTACTGGCATTCACCATGATGCTGAAAGCAACTTTAGGATATCCTTGAATATGTAATTTAATGTAGACATACTAAAGTTTCTGTCAATGATTCAGCCCTCTTCCACAGATTGTACTGTTCATGGCCATTTTTACTGGAATCAAGGAATTCAGCTAATTTCTCATGAATTTAAAGTATTTACAAACTCATGTCACTGCAAAATACCCTGGAAATGTTTTATTTTATCACGTGAAGCAGAAATGAGTTTTTAATAGGATAACAAGCCTTAATTCTGAAGATATAGCTTCCAATTTGGGTCATTGGGAAGTTGTGAGTGAAACAACATGAGGGTTAATCCTACTTGAGATCATTCTCACCATACTACCACTTAGAGATGTATCAATCCATGACAACATCAGTAGAAGCAACCACTGCACAGTCCCTATGGAGATAGTCCCATCTTCAAACTGAGGACACAGACTATTATGTTGTGTGGAACTGCCATGTAACAAATTTGGGATAGAACAGAATTGGCAGATTTAAACTAAGCATCCATTAGGCACTTTAGATCATCACTGGCAGTAACGTATACCACCACAGCCTGTGACCAGCCTGGTATATCCTTCATTCTACAAGTACTACCAAGTCAGGGAATTAAATATGGTTTAATGAGGAATACAGAAGGGCATGCTGAGATAAGCATAGGATATGCCTCCCAACTTAGGGAAGCTACAACACTGAATTACAGAGCCACAAGAGACTGCTGGTGCTGGAATCTGGAGCAAAAAACAAACTACTGGAGGAACTCAGTGGGTCAAGCAGCATCTGTGGAAGCAAAGGGATCGTCAACATTTTGGATCAAGACAGTTTGGGTCCTGATGGAGGGATATAGACCATGTGCAGGCAGTAGTGCAGTTTAAATTGGCATCATGGTTGTCACAGATATCGTGGGCCAAAGGGCCTGTTCCTACACTGTACTGTTCTATGTTTTATGATCTATAAGCTGTACTACTGAAAATGTGTTCCAGAATTTGCCAGGTGTCCAGCTGTTCCAGTTCTCCTCTAATATGGGCATCTTCCTAACAATATGGAAACATATCTTGTCCATAAACAAAAGGACAAATCCAGTCTGGCTAACTGCAACTCAATCCATTCAATCTCATTCCTCAGCAAAGCGATGGAAGGTGTCACTGACATTACCTATCAAGCAGAACTTTCTCTCCATTCAGATGCTCACTGATGTCCGGTTTGGGTTTCACCATTGGCCGAAATCTGGACCAAAGATCTTTATTGCAGAGGTAAGGTGAGAGTGAATCTCCATAACATCAATACAGCATTTGGCAGAGTATAGCATTAAGGGATCATTTTTTTAATCAAAATTATTCATAATGAAAGACAAACTATATACAATTATAAAACAGTGCAAGCCTTTACATTCTTGTGCAGATCATTCATTAGTGTTACCTTTTTATATAAAAAACAGCACCGATGCCACATGGGTGGCTCCCTGAAGGCTACCCAGTCCCGTATTTACAATATTTAGGGGCTTCCTTGCCTGACCCTGCTCCTCCCTCTCCAGTGGCAGAAGAACCCTAAACTGTAGTCTTTCCCCACTGAGCCTTTGTGTTGGCTGTACCCAGCTTCAGTGCGTCCCTCAGCACGTACTCCTGCAGCCTGGAATGTGCCAGTCGGCAGCATTCCCCTACGGACATCTCACAGTGCTGGAAGACCAACAAGTTTCGGGTTGACCAAAGGGCGTCCTTTACCGAGTTGATGACCTTCCAGCAGCAGTTGATGTCCGTCTGTGTGTGTGTCCCCAGAAACAGCCCGTAGATCAGAGAATCCTCTGTTATGCAGCTGCTGGGAATGAACCATGACAAGAACGCTTGCATCTTTCACCACACCCTCCTCGCAAGCCCACAGCTCGCAAAGAGGTGGGCGACCATCTTGTCCCCAGCGCAGTCCTCCCAGGGGTAGCGCGCGCTGGGAGCGAGGTTCCGACCATACAGGAAGGATCTGACTTGGAGGGCCCCTCTCACTGCCAGCCAAGCGAGGTCTTGGTGCTTGTTGGTGAGTTCTGGCGATGAGGCGTTCTGCCAGATGGTCTGGACAGTCTGCTCAGGGAACCACCCCACAGTATCCATTGAGTCCTTTTCCTGCAGTGTCTGTAGGATGTTCCGTGCTGACTACTGCCTGATGGACTTGTGGTCAAAGGTGTTGGTCTGGAAGAATTTTTTCATGAAGGACAGGTAGTACGGCAGCATCCAGCTGACTGGGACGTTGTGTGGCCACGGGGCCAGGCCTATCCTTCGCAACAGCCGGGACAGGTAGAACCTCGGTACGTAGTGACACTTAGTGCCACGTACTTGGGTTCCACGTACAGCCTGATGCAGCCACAGACGAAAGTGGTCATCAGGATGAGGGCGACATTGGGGACACCTTTACCCCCATTGTCCAGCGACATTTGCATGGTGACCCATCGGACCCGCTCCATCTTAAGGAGTCATGGTAAAACTGAAGTTTTTTGATTATTGGATTTATGGAGTCTTGCCTCACATAAAGTGGCAGTAGTTACTAGAGGCCAATCATCCCAAGCTTAGGATGGCACTGGAGGAGTTCATCCGACCAGTGTCTGAGACTTAACCATTATCAGCTGCTTCAGTGACCTTCATTTTGCATAGTTAGCATGTCCTTGAATATACTTTCCCTCTTGTTAATCTATTAACTACATGGCTCTATAAACACTGGGATCATCTGGGTAAACCTTGATCTCACTGTACCCTTTCTCCTTTCCACCCCTCCCCCATCATCTCGCAACTTAAAACTAACTTGTTTTCTCACTTCCTCCATTTTGACAAAGAGTCTCTGACTTGAAAGGTTAACTGCTTTTCTCTCCCACAGATGCTGCTTGAACTGCTGCATGCTTCCAGCATTTTCTGTTTTTGGACCAGGCAGAGATGGGATATCCTCTAACAAATGACTCAAATGGAATTGAGTAAACATCCAAAAATACTCAAGCTCAATGCCATCCAGGATAAAGCAGCCCATTTGATTGGTTGTCTAACCATTATTCTAAATATTCTTTCTTACCACTACCATAGCTCTGTGGCTGCATTGTGTGCCATCTACAAAATGCAGTGAGGCTCCTTGCTTGGTCCATTCCAACAAAACTTCCCAAACCAGGGCATTTATCGCCAGGAAGGACAAGAGCAGCAAATGCAAAAGCTGCCAGTTCTCCTCCAAGCCATTCATGATCTTGATGTGGAAATATATCCTAATATGGCTGCTCTTACTGACATGAGCTTCAATTCAAGGTTTATTTAATTACTCAAATTTAAATTTTCCAGTTGCCATTATGGGATTTAAACTCATGACTTCGGATCAATGGTCCAGAACTTTGACTGTAGTCCAGTAACTTAATTATTATGCTACCATACCCCACAGAGAAAACTATCGCTAAGGGAAAACACGAAGATGACTAATAGTTCATACCACTGCATAGCTAGTAAGTTTCCTTTGGCAATTAATACTCTGACATTTATGTTCATTTGATTTTTTTGATCAAGTTTTTCTAGCCTAATCTTTGAATGAAATGTGCAGATTGAGTGTCAAGGGAGGCTTCAGAAAGATGGAGCATTGCAATATGCAATGGTCTTTGCAAATTTTTTGTTAATTTATTTATTGCACAGCTTTGAAACCAGACACATTGGTGATGTCAAAGAATAACAGACTGCAGGTGCTGTAAATCTGAAATAGAAAACAAAAAAAAACTGGCAGTGGATGTGGAGGCAGAAACAAAGTTGACATTTTAAGTTAATGATCTTTCATCAGAACTTATCAGAAAAGTCATTGATCTTAAACATTAAATGTGCTTCTGTCTCCACAGATGCTGCTAGACCTGCTGGAATTGTCACTTGTACTGAGGTACAGTGAAAAACTTGTCTTGCATAACATTCATACAGATCGATTCATTACACAGCGCATTGAGGTAGTACAAGGTAAAACAATACAAAATTCAGAGTAAAGTGTCACAGCTACAGAGAAAGTGAAGTGCAAATAGACAATAAGGTGTAAGGTCATAACGAGTTAGATTGTGAGGTCAAGAGTCCATCTTATCATACTAGGGAACCATTCAATAGTCCTATAACAGCGGGATAGCAGTTGTCCTTGAGCTTGGTGGTATATGCTTTCAGGTTTTTGTATCTTCTGCCTGATGGGAGAAGGGAGAAGAGAGAGTGTACCGGGTGGATGGGGTCTTTGATTATGCTGGCTGCTTTAACGCGGCAGTGAGAAGTATAGACAGAGTCCATCGAGGGGAGGCTGGGTTCCGTGATGTGCTGGGCTGTGTCCACAACTGTCTGCAGTTTCTTGCGGTCCCAGGCAGAGCAGTTGCCATACCAAGCCGTGATTCATCCAGATAGGATGCTTTCTATGGTGTATCGATAAAAGTTGGTGAGTGTCATGGGGACATGCCAAATTTCTTACGCCTCCTGAGGAAGAAGAGGCGCTGGTGAGCTTTCTTAGCCATGGCATCCTCGTGGTTGGACCAGGACAGGCTATTGGTGACGTTCACTCCTAGGAAAATGAAGCTCTTAACCCTCTTGACCTCAGCACCGTCGGTGTAGACAGGTGTACATGCACCACCTCCCTTCCTGAAGTCAATGACCAGCTCTTTTGTTTTGCTGATATTGAGGGAAAGGCTGTTGTCATGACACCATGTCACTAAGCTCTCTATCTCCTTCCTGTACTCTGATTCATCATTATTTGAAATACGGCCCACTACTGTGGCATGATCTGCAAACTTGTAGATGGCATTAGAACAGAATCTGGCCTCGCAATCATGCCTGTATAGGGAGCAGAGTAGGGGGCTGAGGACACAGCCTTGTGGGCATCAGTGTTGAGAATAATTGTGCTGGATGTGTTGCTGCCTATCCTCACTGATTGTGGTCTGTTGGTCAGGAAGTCAAGGATCCAGTTGCAGAAGGAGGTGTTGAGTCCTGGGTCTCGGAGTTTGGTGATGAATTTGCTTGGAATTATAATATTGAAGATGGAACTGTAGTCAATAAACAATCATCCAACGTAGGTGTCTTTACTGTCTAGATGCTCCAGAGGTTAGTGTAGGGCCAGGGAGGGAGGTGCTGTCCACTGTAGACCTGTTTCAATGGTAGGCGAATTACAGTGGATCAAAGTATTTCAAGTATTTTTTGTTTATTCAATATGAGGTACGACAACAGCAAATACTGGAAAGATAAACAGAGTCATTTCCCTTCAACAGGGAAAAAAAAACTATTGCAGGGGTAGTGTGAGCTTCCTGCCAGACGTCTGTAGAGTGATGAACGTCAGGGAGCTTTATCATTGCTAGTTATTCACATTGTCTCATTCTGAGTCAATGCAATTTCTTCCAGCTATTTCACCTTTCAGAATTCTTCACACCACTTAAAGGAAGTACACGCTGCAAGGCCTTTCCTTGTCAAATGTATACAAATAGCATGGAGATGTACAAACGAAGTTGTTCTGACAATGAGGTAGTCAGTCATAATTATGATAGAGATTCAAAGCAATTGGGTGGGTAGAACAATGCATTTGCTGACATAATATTATGCACATGTCCTGAGAAGCTCCTGCCAATTAATGCACAATTGTTCATTTTGAGCATAAATGTTAGAATACTGTCGAATCCCTCAACAGAAAGGTGTAATATATCAATGAAAGAGCCGTAGAGTGATACAGCACAGAAACAGCCCTTCGGCCCAACTCGCCTATACCGACATTGTCTAACAGAGCTAGTCCATTTGCCTGCATTTGGCCAATATCCCTTTAAAAATGGGCAGCCTTCTTCACTCTGTTTACCTTTAATATTTAGAACATAGAACATAGAACCCTACAGTACAGTACAGGCCATTCGGCCTACAATGTTGTGCCGGCATTTTATCCTGCTCTATTATCTATCTAACCCTTCCCTCCCACATAGCCTCCTATTCTTCTATCATTCATTTGTCTATCTAAGAGTCCCTTAAATGTTCCTTATGTATCTTATGTTCCTTTCATGCATCCACCACTCTCTGTGTAAAAAACTTACCCCTTACATCCCCCTTATACCTTCCTCCGGTCACCTTAAAATTATGTCCCCTCATGTTAGCCATTGTCACACTGGGAAAAAGTCTCTGACTGTCCACTCGATCTATGCCTCTTATCATCTTGTACACCTCTGTTAAGTCACCTCTCATCCTCCTTCTCTCCAAAGAGAAAAGTCCTAACTCACTTAACTTAATGATAATGATATATCATTTAATGATATAGTTACTGTTAATTTGCACTGACCACTCTGAACTTTGAAGGTGAACTGCAAAGATGGCTGAGGGATCTGGAAGAATGAAGCTTTCATTGCCTGCATTGTTTTCATCGGTGAATGCCAAAGTTTTAGACCTCTGCCTTATATGGTCTCTAGTTTGCAAGGCACCAGCATCAAATTGCTAAGGCCAAGGATTAGCACAAAGCTATATCCTTAACTGCTCGCTCAGATGAGATAATTCCCTGGACTAAATGTTGCTCCCCAATAGCAAGTAGCATGATGATGCAACAGCTGAGTTTCCAGTGACTTAGCTGAGATAGTCACAGACAAAGGTTTGCAAACTTGACCCCTGTATAGAGAAAGGCAATTCTGTCCAGGATGTTCCATAATCACAGTGAGACCTTGATCCCAACTGTTCTTCTTAAAGATCCTTAATGAAAATATTCAATTGGACTGAATGATTTCTCTGAAATCTTGACAAATCCTTGTGAGCACAGTTGCTGGTAATGTAATTTTCTCTATAGTATCCTTAATTAACTCAGAACTATTGGAAATGATTTACTCTGCCAGGTTAAGAACCCTCCGAGTGGTAAGAAAGTGCTTGAAGAATGGGGCAACACACAAAATGCTGGACGAACTCAGTGGGTCAGACAGTCTCTCTGGAGGGAAATGGACAGTCGACATTTCGGATTGAGATGTTTGACCAGTTCCGATGAAAGGTCTTGACCCGAATCATCAACTGTCCATTTCCCTTCATAGATGCTGCCTGACCTACTGAGTTCCTCCAGCATTTGGTGTGTTGCTCCAGGTTTCTAGCATCTGCAGTCTTTCTTGTACCTGAAGAATGGCATGCCTATCCTACTTCTTTTGATTGTCTCGAAGCACCAACTTGTGCAGCATATCGAGCAGAACCACCACAGAAACACCTTTGGCAAAGTGCTAATAAGTGGAGAAATGGTAGAGCATCTCCACCTTGTGACCTTGCAGCAGCCTCCTGACTCATGCCATCTGAAGCAGAGAGTTCTGCAGCAGAATGCAGAGTGCAGCTGCAGTGAATGGATGCTATGAAAACATTTTTTCTTGTGAGTGACCAAAGATTTTTCGAAATTTGCTTTTGCCTGTTGAGGATATCTTTACATGGCTGGAGAAAGATACTTGGAGCATGAAGAGGAAGATCCAATTGAATTGGACACCAAGGAACCAATGACCAAGGCAAAATTAGGAATGTTTTTCTGAGGGAATTTGAAGATGTATGGTCTAAATTAATAAACATAACCATATAATTATTATTTTAGAATATACAAAGGGATATATTGGTTAAATGTGAAGGTAAATTAGTGGCTGGCACTATTTAATAATTGATTCAGTTACGTTTATGGCACAAAATGAGGCCAAATATAACTACAATGCAGGGAATTGTAACGCAGGAAGCATAGAAAAAGACAATACTCTTAAATGCTGACAAACGATAAAATAGTATTCATTGGGATTTGGGTGTGCTTATTAGTAAAATATAGAAAATTAACATGCAGATGCAGCAAGAAATTAAATGTGTAATTGGCATGCATATCTTTATTGCAAGGGGATTGGCATACAAGAGAAAGGAAGCATTGCTGCTATTTTACAGGGCCATGGTGAGGCCATACCAGGAATGCTGAGACTTTTCTTTAAATGAGAGATCGAGTGGAATGGGTATACTGTATATTCTTGAGACTTTAGAAGAATGCAATGTGATCTCACTGAAGTGTAGGTATAATTAGCGGGCTGAGAATGTCTTTCTTCTTCGGCTGAATAGTCCACAAGAAGCAGGGATCATCTCATGATAAGTAGATAGACATTAAGGACTACTGGAGGAACCGCACCTCCTTTTCCATCTTGGAACCTTGCATCCTAATAGCATGAACATTGAATTCTCCCACATTAAGTAATCCTCACACCCCTTCCCCACACCTCCCCCCACAACATGCTTCTTTTCTTCCATTTCCTAGCCTATCTTTCTTTTTTCTACCCCCTTTTTTTCTCTGCTTACCTTTGACCCATCACCTGGTAGATCTGCTCTCCCCTCCTCCCCTGCACCTGCCTATCACTAACTTTTTTTTAGCACTCCTCGATGTTATCGCCATTGATGTTGCAATTTAAAATAATTGGTTTATTATTGTCACATGCATTAAGATACAGTAAAAAAAACTTTGTTTTGCATTGCCATCCATATAGATCATTTCAAAACATAAGTACTTTGAGGCGGTGCAATGGGAAAAGCAATAACAGAAAGCAGATATAGTGTTACAGTTACAGAGAAAGTGCAGAACAGAGGAAGTGCAGGAATCAGGATCCTGGGTATATGATAACTTTGATTGAATTTGTTCATTAATTAAACCACAAATAAATGTTACACAGTGCACATTCCAAAAAAGTACCAATGTTAACCTCATGAGACAATTTCAGATGGCTTTAGATTGAAAACATGTTTTTACTTTCCATAACGACAAAAGACTTACTATAATATTGTACAATTCTGAACCCATTTCAATACCTTCTTCTGCTTCTATATGGCATTGTTCTGTGTAGGCACGTTCTCACCATCACCATCAATTTTTACCATGTTACTTGTTCTAAGAAAAGTGGGACTAGCTTGGATGGGTATCTTGGTCGGCATGGACCAGTTGGGTCAAAGGACTTGGTTCTGCGCTGTATGACTCTATGACTCTAAAACCACATGTTCTCTGCATGAACTGAAAGACTTACACACCTGATTGTCTACGCCAAATCTTCCAATATATAACTTACAGACATTTTATCCTCTTCTTCTTCTTATTCTTCTTCTTCTCCTGGCCACAACTGATGTTGCACGAGACCATGTGAAGTTTTTTATGCCTGCTTAGTTATGCTACAACCTTGGGCACATTAAACTAACTTCACCATCTTTTCTAGTGTGACTCTCCCAGTGCTAAGATCAGCATAAGTTTCTGATCCTGTATACTTACTCCACGAGATGGTCTTCAGGTTGTGCTGTCTCTGGCCCACTCTTCTCCAAGGAATTCCGCTGGGCCTCATCCAAAATACACCACGTGCCCGTGCTTTCCAGTAATTAATCTTAATTTATTTGCTGCTATGCTCAGCATTGCTGCTCGTGCCTCAAACTACCATTGTGGTCACCAATGCTGTCAGCTCTCAGGCAAGAGTACTCGCATGACACAGTCTTTTTTTTCTGCATGCTTCATGCAAGGTTCATTCTTTAAAATCTTTTAGAAAACGTGTAATGCAAGTACATAATTATACTGCACAGATATGCTTATGTCATACTTACACACACTACCGACAAAGTCAACTTGAGCCTTAGCAAAGGGAAAACCTCTTATTTCCTTTGACCATGAAAGCAATAGTAAAAATTTTGTCTAATAAGCTTGAATCATCTTGTTCCACAATTCCAGACATGTTCAAATTATGATAATCAGCTATTATGATTAAAATTGTATGCTAAATCCAGACTTTCACACTGGTGTGACTTATTGAGCCAGCTCATGCTTACTTTTTACCAGCAGTTCTATATACTACATGTTGAAATGGCCAAGATAAGCTGGAGGTCAGATGCATGCAACTGACCGTCCCCTCCACCACTGCACTGAGCCTAATAGTGGAGAACTGACATGTTAAGGGCATCAGCTTTATGCCAAGAATGGCAAGGTAAGAACAAAACTCCATTCCTTTGAATGAAGCTGTCAACTTGAAATAAAAAGTATGTGAAATGATGTGCTTTACTTATTTTTACTCATGTTGTTTTTATTTGTTTTAAGCTATTTTAATTATTTAAAAAAACTAAAGACATTCGGCAGGATCTGATGCCTCCCCAGTTTGGAGGGTTATCTTTGGAGAGGGTGCAATTTGCAATTTCCAGTTTTGTGTGTGTGTGTGTGTGTGTGTGTGTGTGTGTGTGTGTGTGTGTGTGTGTGTGTGTGTGTGTGTGTGTGTGTGTGTGTGTGTGTCTGTCTGTCTGTCTATGTGTGTGTGAGTGAACGAGTGAGTGAGACAAATAGAGAGAGAGAGAGAGAGAGAGAGAGAGAGGAAGAGCATGCTCCTGTATATCTGTGTTTTGAGGGAGGAGTGTTGGAGTGCTGGTGACAGATGATGAGGCAGATAGGCAGATGATAGTGGAAAAAGAAAAATCAAAGCTAGGGTGTTTATTCTGTGTTTAGCCAAGGAGAGGCAGCACATGAACTGGTGATTTTTTTTTTGGAGCCCAGACACCCCTGCATTTTAAAATGTAAACATTTGGTCAAACGCTCTGTGGATTGGCAGCAATCTGAAATGCACAATATGTTGTGTACTACTATTGATGATTTTGCCAACTTGGAATTTGAGCTACAGGATGACATCTTTAGTGGCAAAATTGTCAGTTAAGGAGCCTGAGATTCCTAATTAGTCAAAATGCATATAAAATGGATTGGAGAAAAATGTAAACTACATGTTGAAGAAACTGAGAGATATTTGGAATTTAAATACAAGCATATGGGAAATCCTGAATAAGTGGTTGTACTTTGATAAAATATATAAAGCTAAGATCAAATGAATAATAAATAAGTAGCTATAATGATGAGAATAACAAATATGTTCCTTTTATTTTACAACATTATAAAGTATACGTCTCTTCATATTATTCAACTAATGTATATGTACTGAATAATTGTCAGGCATATG
The DNA here is from genome assembly GCF_009764475.1 of Pristis pectinata. Classification (NCBI taxonomy): domain Eukaryota; kingdom Metazoa; phylum Chordata; class Chondrichthyes; order Rhinopristiformes; family Pristidae; genus Pristis; species Pristis pectinata. The sequence goes on along the minus strand of NC_067410.1, from coordinate 101,980,212 downwards.
GCTAACTGAAAGGCAAGTATTTTACAATCATTCCATTTTGCAATGACTTATGTGCTTCTCTGAATCGTGCCAATAAAAACACACACAAGCAATGACAGAGGGAAAGGATTACTTGAAAAACATGATATGATGTGAGTTGTTGCTGCTCTGCTGGAAGCAAGGAAAATTGAGCTAATTTGCTGTACCAGTACCTTGAGAAAATCCCAACACAGCAGCATGACAATTACATCCAGGTGCAAGAACTTAATTCAACAAATTCTAGGCGGATTCCTTCAGTCAATTGCAAATCTTAACCTCATCTGTGACTAAATATGTATGCCCTTGGAAAAATAGGCTTTCATATCAGCCCTTGCCAGCAGTTTCATTGGTATGTGTTGATGGTTGGCTTGTAACCCAGAAACTGATATTTCCCAACTAAATGTGACATTTAAACTTATAACAGCATACTAGAACAGCTGTAGCATCTGCTGCCTTGAACATATTTGTATGTAACTTTAAATATTAAAATGTGGCTCTTTAATTTTGGTGTCATGGGACTTTTTTCCTTCTTTAGGTCTGTTCTTTGAACATAGCTTGTTACAAATAAATTCCACCAGAATGCAAAGATTTTATCTACTCAGTAAAAGGTGTACAGTAGCAATAGCAGTTGATTCACTGTATTTAATAAACCAGAGGCCTGGATTAATGATCAGGTGGCATAACTTCAATCTCACAATGGCAGCTGCAAATATAATTCTGTTAAACAAATCTGGAACAAAATGCAAGTATCAGTAAAGGAACCATGAAACTACCAGGATAAAAACTCTGAAAACCTAACATCCTTCAGGAAGGCAAGTTGACCATTCTCACCTGTTCTAACTCACAGAACTGTGGTTGACTCTTAAATCACTAGCAAGCCACTCTGTACTTTCATCGTTAGAGCTACAAATATTTAAAAAAGTATATAGCCACCATGTTATGCATTGGAATTAGTAATCGGCAATAGATAATTCTAGGTAGCATATAGATGCAGACACATCACATCTTGGGGTAAATGAAATCAAACCTTCCATGCAGGGATCAAACTACTGACCAATGAGTTCAATGGCAGCAACCTACATTTATCTCATTTTACAATTGCAAAGTAGCCCTTTTCTATAATCTGTATTCAAACTAATTTTGATAGCAAGCTGCATAAAGAAACATCAGGATGTTTTAAGAATGTTTTAAGGATGTTTTAAGAATAAACAAAAGAATGTTTTAAGGTATGTCTTAAAGGAGCAGAGAGAGGTAGAGACAAAACAGTTTAATGAGGAACTTCCAGTGATTTGGATAAAGGCAACTGCAAGTGTGGCTGCCATTGATCAAGGGCTTTTTTTGAAAATCTGGAGAATACAGAGTTAGGGAGGGGTGAAGCCATGAAAGATTTGGAAAAGAGGATAAGAATGTTAAAATCAAAGCAATGTATGTCAGCAAACAAGAAATTACTTTTGAACAGGATTTAGTTTGAATTAGATAGGAAAAGCAGAATTTCAGATGTGTTCAAATTTGATGAAAAATGGGCTTCTTTCTATGAAGCACTGAAATGATCAAGTTTAGAGATTACAAAAAGTATTCATCTTAACTTGCGAGGGAAACCTTCTCTAAAGCATGGACATTTCCTTACACCACTTTGCAAGAGAAAGCACAACATATTAGGAGAGGCAGGGAACTGGAAGTAATGCTCCAGCCATCTTGCAACAAATAATTGGTGGCAAAATTATCATATTGCATATTAAATAGAGCACACTGGTCATGCTGACCAGATATTAATGCTGAGCGATAAATCTTACCTTACTGTACTTTTATCTCTGACAGGGTCTTATGAATCCATCAGGACGTTGACTTCTAGGAGAGCTCAGTCCTTCTGCAGGTCCATTATCATAAGACCTATGGATCAAGCACCAGCTCAAAATATTCACACATTCGTGGGATCAGTCCAAGAACTAACATCTGGCAACAGTGAAAAAGGGCTTTTGACAACACTAGCAGCTAGGACATGATTGGGTCAGTCCATGAGTATGTCCTCGGTTCCATGCTCTTGCAGCCTAATTATTATTGACAGACTGCTCTGCTTTGGAAAACAACCTTAGTTAAAGCTAAATGTGACCAGAGGCATCCTATAAGATGAGAATGCACTGGCCAGATCCAACCAATTAAGTTGCAGCAAATTCCCAGTTTTCATTTTTTTTAGTATGAAGGACATTAACTGCTTATGAGGTACTTGATAGCCAACTTAGCCAGGGGCATGGGACTTATCCAAGGCACACCAAATGATGCCTCACTTATGTCATTGGTCCATTTGTTGTTTAGGACTTCACCACCAATACCTAGATGCCCCTTACAGCAAGTTCAAATTGTTGGATCAAAGTTTAGGAAGTGTGTTCATGGATCAGTGGAAATGTGGGTGGATTGCCATTGACCAGAAAATACAAACGTAAGATGAAGGGATGTGAGTTTGTAATGGATGTAATGATGACACACCAGTTAAATTATCAGACTAGTAATCTAAAGACCTGGACTAACAAAGCAGAGAAAAGAGTTCAAATCCCACCACGGCAGGTGTGGAATATAAATTCAGTTAATAATCTGAAGTTTTGGGGAAAAACAAGCACCAAGTAGTTTCGGTAATGTAGACTGTGAGATTATCATAAAAACCAATCTGGTTCACTGCTGTCTTTCTGGGAAGGAAATCTGCCATTCTTACCCAGTCTGGCCATCTTGTGATTCCAGCCCCACCCCCCCCCCCCCCCCCCCCTCCCCCCATGTTGTTAACTATTAAGAAGCTCAGCAAGCCATTCAAGGTTGTACTGTTACACTCAAAAGGTGAAGAAAAAAGATTGGACAGACCCCCTGGCATCAACCTATGCACCAAATTCAGACATGGCAAAGTTACTCCCAGCAAAATTGGACCTAGCAAAGTCTCCTGGTGTCTAAGTTAGGAGAGTTGTCCCATAGATTAGTCAATTCCTCTGTTACAAACCCTGTCTCACTGGCAGGACAGAGCCTACAGAAATGATGGCAGAGCAGTATACAGCCAAGAAATACCTCCTGGAGTTCTCAAACTCAACCCCATGACAACTCATGGCATCAGATCAAACTTGAGCAAGGAAACCTCATTCTGAGTGCAATCCACCATCCATGCTCAGCTGAAGAATCAATGCTCCTTCATGTTGAACAACACCTGGAAGAAGCACTGAAAATGAATGGCATGATGGAACTGGGTGAATCCTGAAGGACATAGCTACCAGACTGGATGTATACTGCAGGCAATGTATGAACCCAATATGACACATGAATCTACTTGATCTCATCTTCACTAATTTACCTATGATAACATTGGTAGAAGTGACACAGTCCTTGTGAAGACAATCCCCATCTTCACACTGAGTATACTTTCCAACATGCTGTGTAGCACTACAAATGTGAAAAATTGGGTAGTCTCCAAACAGTTCTAGCAGCTCAAAAATTCACACCCGCAGCTGCTGTGGACCATCAGTATTGGCAGAAATATACATCATCACAAACTCTAACCTCATGACTCTGCATATCAATCCAATAGAGAGATAAGCAATCTTAGAACCAACAGATCAGATCAAAGCTCTGCAGCTCTACTACCTGTCAGTGTAAATTGTGGTCAATAATTAATGAGAACTAATGCAAAGAGAGGGCAAAAAGTACATGAATGTCATAAGTGTGGAATCAAGGCAATTGGCATCAAAGGGAAAGCACTCCATGATTGGAGTCATACCTTGCACATAGGAAGATGGTTATATTTTTTGAAGGTTAATCATTCCAGCCCAGGGCATCACTGTACAAATTTCTTAGGGCATCGTCCAAGGCCCACCAACTATTTCATCAAAGAAGTGGGGAAGTTTGCTGATGATTGCACAATGGAGAAACACATGAAGCAAGACCTAGACAAAATTCTGGCATGGGCAGATAAATGGCAAGTAACCTTTTGTACTACAAAGTGCCAAACAATGACTATCCCCATAAAGCCTTTGCAATGCCTGTACTTTGTTTCAATGTGTCCTTCAGCATGTGCTCCTGCACCTTGCTATTGTTTGTTGCAGGATTTGTAATAGGTATTAAAATTAAAGGAAAGGAAAGCAGTATGTTTCTATAATGGCCTGCATATCAGCAGCAATACTTTTACATCCAGGAGATAGCTTGAAAATTTATTCCATTTAAAATAGCAAGACAACTAGGTAATCAAGAAATATTTTTACTAACCTGCCAGGTAAAGTATCTAGCTCAGCACTGATAATTTTTTTTAGTCTAAATACTAAAAATTAGCATTTTGCATTTCATCATTTTCCTAAGTAATGACACAGCTAATAATTATTGGTCAGTAATGTTGTTCCTTCAACTTAATTAGCTTTCATAGCTAATAGGATAATTACAGATACTGACTACCCCTCCAATGATGCCCTAACACAAGAACACCTACTGTGCCTGAATAAATCACAGCTACTGGTACACTTCTTTTTCAGATCTTGGTATCTCAAATAATTATATCAGCTGCCTGCTTAATATTATATCTGAAGGAAGGTTAATATTGTTACAGTAGATTATTTGATTATGACAAAAATAGCAATTTTGCTGAGCTAACTTTTTCGTTTGTCTTGTTTTAACTCTTTTTTTAAAAAAAAGAGGAAGCAAATGTAGAACAAGCAAATGATTTCAAAGATTAAATTCTCTTTCCTAATTCTACACCCCTGCTTGACCACCTTTTTATAATTTCATTTAAAGTATTTGTGTATTGATTTGTTTTAAGTAGTGGAGTACAAATTTCTCATTGTTTTCATGTGTTACATGTGCAATATACTAGTGTGTGTACTTTACAGACCACTTCTAAAAATCAGATCCAACTTTGTTGCTTGCACCTCTTGATTAAAAAGTGTTTGTAAATGCCAAAGATTAACCTTGTGGGACAGGAGTGCAAAGTCAATTAAACAAAAAGAGTTTGGAGCCAAATAGTTTGATTTTGCAGTAGCCTTGGTATAGTTGAGGGATATTGCCATGTAAATTGAGCTATAAATTGATCCAAAATCTGTTCTGCCAGAGTGTTGCCAAGATGATAGAGTTTAAAGCAATTCCTATGGTATATCTGAACGTGTGCTCTAAACATCATAGTTTTACAGTGGTTTTACTGATTTACTCACCAGGATTCTCTTATTATTTTTAATGGCTAGGAAGCCAATACTTGAAAGGTTGAGAATTCAAAAAAAGTTGACTAAATGATAATGGATGCTTATCAAAACTGTGATTGTAATACCATTCGTACAACCATTTTTGACTTCGAGCAAAACAAAAATGGTTGTCAGTAAATTCATAAGAAAAACTGTTGGTATCCATAATCTCACCTTTAAACATGTCTGAGGGATGCAATAGAGAAATATTGTAAATTTAATTCTGAATGAATTTTATTTGCATTACTATTCTTTACAATATTAATTATATGATATAATGAATTGTAAATTGGATAAGGAGGACCATATTGTAATACATGTATATCATTACAATTGTAATGCATATAGCAGATTGTTACATTCCCAAAAAATGCAGACAATCAGACTCTGAATCTCGATTGCAACTAACATTGAGAATCAACTATGCAATTAACAATATGAATGTAACAGTCCCCACTGTATCCTGACCTGACAATATAAAGCAGTGTCAATTTTATCTCTTGAACCTCTTATTCACATCATTGCATGAGATTGTTGTGAAGTGGCATCTGGCAGATGGACTGAAATGGAATTGGCAACAGCAGGTTGCATCTGGCTAACAACAAAGCAGCAGTTGCTGATAACAAGGTAAGTTTTGAGATGGGTTTTCAGGAAGGTCCTCTGCAAAAAAAAATGGAGAGATTTTGGGGGGGTGGCCTGGTGAATCACAGAATTGTACAGCCAAGATACAGGCCCTTTCAGCCCATTTCATCCATGCGGATGATAAGAGAACACTTTTGACTATCTATCCTATCTATGATCCTTGTAATTTTATAAACCTCTATAAGGTCACCCCTCGGCATCCTACATTCCAGTGAGAATAAACCCAGTCTATCCAATCTCTCCTTACAACTACAACTCTCCATTCCAGGCAACATCCTGGTGAATCTCTTCCATATTCTCTGTCATTACCACATCCTTGTATTGTGGTAACCAGAACTATATACAAGTGCAGTCTGACCAATGCTTTGTACAACTGCAACATGATGTCCCAACTCTTATGCTCAATGCATTTTTCACTCTCTATCCACCCATGTCACAACATTCAAGAAGACATGTGCTGCTTCTCTGGCTTCCAAAAAGAAAATTAAAGGGGAAAAAGTACTATCCTCTCCAGTCCTGATACCTTTTCCTATTTACATCATTTTTTTAATCATTTGATACTGATCTGTATATTTAAAGATTCCCAGGGTATTCTTCCCATTGTCTGGAAGAGCAAGCTAAAAATGACTGTGGGATCAATGAAGGACATTATCAGTTAAGTTATCTGAACAATTTGGTCTACCATTGGATGAATAATGTTATAATTTCCCTTGTAGTGTCAGTCTATGTTTAATGGTACTCTTGATTCGGAAGGCTATTATGCACACATACTATCTTGGCCCTGCATTATCTGAGGTAATGTCTTTAATATGCTTGGATGGGATAGTAAATCAAGTCTCAGCTTGTCCTTTTGCAAAAAATCCTGTGTCTTAAAGAACAAATGACCATCTAGATGAACATTTATCCTTCAACATTTCATCAGTTTTATAGTCCATTATGACCTGAAATTGAGGAATAATTGTGGACATTTTTCATACACTGACACAATCAACCTCTGCTTTCTAAAAAAAAATCCAGCTCTTGCATAATATAGATTTTTCACCCTCTTTTACTTACTTAACCACTGCTATTAGGGCCTTGTTAGTGAGACTTCCATACTGAGATTTGTGACTCATCAGCGTATTTATTCTTCACCCATCACACCATGTGCCTATCTGATTCAATGTATACAGAGTACATAGCATATTGTGTGTACTGTGGAATATGATATCTACGATACAACAAATACAAATTATTATACTTGCACTAATTATATAGTCCCTTGATCTTACCATTGACAATAATACAACAGAATCCACTCCAGAAACAACTCAATTATGGTCGGGGAAGGTAGTTGCTTTTCTAGAAAGTTGGGATCAAGTGAATTGCTGGGACTTTTGATCCAAACCTAACCATTATTTTTGTGAGTTTGTGGAATTGGATTTGGATTCCTCATTTCCATATTCAATTTTGTAATTTTATTGAGATGTCACAACTGAAGTCATCAGCCTTTGAGGAAAGTTAAAACACTTTCAAAGTATTCAACAATTAATTAATAGTCAAAATTTATTCAATGGACAGAATCAATTTAATAAGTATTGAATTAATTTTAAACTATTAATTACTTATTCAGTATACTGCACAAATATAGGGATAAGGGAAACTTGTAATATGATCCATATTCTACAAGGGGCACTGTACAGTAGTTGCAAAGCCTGCCTACTGGATAAACATATCCCATGGATCCTATAGGATATTAAAAATCCCTGTCATTTTTTTCAAAATGAGTATATTCTTTTAAAATGAGGCAATTAATTTTAAATACAACCTTGTATGAAAAGATGCAAAAAAAACCTGTCAGTTTGATCTAGAGCTCTACAGAATGATTTTTTGTGTACATATTGCATAAGCTTTTATGTATGCAAGCAGCGCAATTCAGTGAAATTTTTTCATGGTTGCATGCATTAACTGGGCATTATTTCAAGAGTTTAAAGTAAATCATGAACTAATCTCTATAATGATCCAGCATAGCCACAGTTCTTAAAATAGCAGTTCTCAACTACAACTAGCTCTGGTAAGGAGTGCCAGGACATACATTAGAATAGACACGCAGCTTCTCTTACACTTTCTAAGTTGAATGAACACCCAAGGAGAGGATTGGAGCTCTTGGAGAAGCCTCCAAAATAATATAGAATGCCTCTCCAGAAAATTATTCATAAATCCTGAGTCATCTTTATATTATTGTGGGAATCCATCAATGTCTTCTTGTAATGGACTCCCAGCCCATCAACAATGTTGGTCTATGTGGAGACTGCAGATGCTGGAATCTGGAGCAACACACAAGATGCTGGAAGAATTCAGTAGGTCAGGCAGCAGCTGCAGAGGGAAGTGGACAGTCAATGGTTCAGGTTGGGATGCTTCATCTGGACTGAAAGGTAGGGGGGAAATAGCCAATATAAAAAGGTGAAGGGAAGGGGCAAGATCTAGAAAGTGATAGGTGGATTGAGGTGAAGGAGGAGTGGTAGGCAGATGGAGAAGGGGAGAGTAGAATAGCTTCAGAAGCTGGGAGCTGATAAGTGGAGCCACCAAAGGGGTAAGGATGATGGAATCTGATAGTAGAGGAAGGTGGTGCAAGGAATCAAATGAGGGAGGTGGGGTGGGCAGATAGGAACAGTGGGGGAGGAGAACCAGTGGAAGGAGTGTGTGGGTGATGGGTAGATGCAGTGGGTGAAGGAGGAGAAAGAAAAAGGGTGAAGGGGTGAGTGTATGAAGAAGGTAGATCAGGAGGAGAAGGAGGAGCAGTTTACCTGAAACTGGAGAATTCAGTGTTCATACAGTTGGGTTTAGGACTACACAGGCAGACTATGAGGTGCGGTTCCTCTAGTTTGCGCTTAGACTTGCCCTGGCAGTGAAGGATCCTTAGGACAGACATGTTGGTGTGGGAATGGGGAGGGGATTTAAAATGGCTGGCCATGTTGGTCTGTCCCTTTGAGTTTGAGCATGTTCCTTTGTCTTAGGCTCTGTAGCCCACACTGTATGTTCATTACATAACCACTATCCAATGTTGCAGGAGCAAAGTTGCATAATGATTGACATCAATGCGGCATACTCAACATCCTTCATTCATAAGAGCATTGTGCATCATGCAATCCGAATTCACACTTTGCACTGTTCATGTCTGAAATCTCAATTGTGCCTACTGATTTTTCATCTCATTTCAATCATGTAGCAAATAAAAAGCACTTGCTAAATGATTAAAATGCTAGTTAGAAGACTGCTCTAACATTTTTTTCTGCTTTTTGAGGGGATAAAAATTTAAATCTTGATTGAATCAATACTAATTTGATGATATGATACCAATTGATTGGCTTTAATTAAACTTTCTAAACTAAACTTTTCATTAAATCAAACCAGCTGATATAAGTTTGACACATGAAATTCTACACTTAATGTGAAATTAATTCATTACACTCTGCTAAACCGTAGTAATTGATCGAAGTTTGTTTAAGAAGTTCTGATTTAAATAGTATACATGGCACAATGCCAAGAAATATAATGTAGAATAATTAGACTTCCTCACAGAATGCAATGCAAATGTTACCATAAAATACAGTTTCAAGCTGTATTCACAAGGATGCTTGGCACAGCATACTATGGAAAATATTCTTCTTGCCAATATCATATTTTCATTCTTTTCAAATGGACTGACTGTAGGTTATGTCTTGACTGTGAAATCAAATGTGCAACACACAAGTTTAAAAACAAAAGTTACTTAAGATTTCAGATGATTTAATACCAAAAGCATTTTAAATTCTGAAAAATCTAGCATTCTAACCACAAAATAATTAACCCAGGCTGACTTTAACCACTGGCAGAGAACGGATGGGCTGTAGGCAGACACAGCAACAGGGAAGGGAGTAAAATGGGATGAGTGTAGGATTAGTGACAAGGGGTACTTAATACTCAGTGGGCTGAAGGGTCTGCTCCCGTGCTGTATGACTCAATGCAGTGGTGGTTTTTTTCTGTAGTTATTCATCTTTCAGGATCTGGGCATTGCTCACAAGACCAGTATTTGTTGCCAATTCCTAATTGCACTTGAGAAATTGCAAGTGAGTCACCTTCTTGAACTACTACAGTCCTTCTGGTGAAACTGTTCCAATAATCCCTGTTGGATGGAGAGTTAAACCCAACAATGAGAAAAAGGAATGGTGATATATCGAGGTTTGGAAGAGAACCTGTGTTGCTCCTATGCAGCTAAAGTCATTTACCTTGGTGGTGGAGTTTGCCAGTTCAGAAGGATGTTTTGAAGTAGTTGAAGTAAATAATTGCAGTATTTTCTAAGTGAGATATATTGCAGCTACTGTGGAAGAAATTAATGTTTAGAATGGTAAATGAGGTAGCAATCAAGAGGACTTCTTTCTTGGATAATGATGAGCTTGTGTGGTTGGAAGTGCGTTCAGTTAGGCAAGTGGAGGGTATTCTATCACACTCCAGGTTTACCCCTTGGTTGAAAGGCTTGAGAGGTCAGGAAGTTGGTCACTCACTACAGAATACCTATCATCTGACCTGCACTTGTAGTCAAAGTATTAATGTAGTTGTTCCAGTTAAGTTTCTCATCAATGGTAAACTCCAGGATAATGATGACGAGAGACTTGGCAATGGCAAGACCATTGAAAGTCAAGTGTAGATGGTTATTCACCCTCTGACAAGGCAATCATTGTCTGTCTGTTACTTGTGTAATTTGCCTGTTGCTTGCCAATTGCCAGCCCATGCCTAATTGTTCTCTAGCTCTTGGTGCTTTAAGACATAGACTAGTTCATTTTGTATGGAGCTACAAATGGAATTGAAAATGTTCCTGGCTCAGCACCACTGTCAGTAACATGTCCTTCTATGTATCTAATGATACAAAGACCCTTTAGCACTCATTCTATTAGCATTTTGCTCCCAGGAACACATTCTGAGCATTAAGCAAGGTACCAGTAAATAGGGTTTTACAGCCTGTTCTTATATTTCTCACTAGACTACTTTCATTTTCCTTATCAATGCCTTGATCCTCTGAATTCTCCCAATCCACGGGCATACTGCTTTTTTATGGCGACATTATAAGCCTCCTCCTTTGATCTAACACTGTCTTTGATTTCTCTTGAAGGCTATGGCTGTACCATGTTTCAGGTTTTTTTTGCCTTAAAGAGATACATAAGACTTGTTAGCTATGCATTAATTGTTTAAACATTAGCCATCACTTGTTTACTGTCATATCTTTTAATGTAATTTTCCAATCTACTACAGCCAACCCGTGTCTCATGTCATTATGATTTGCTTTATTTGGATTGAACTGGACAGCTTTTCCAATTCCATTTAGTTACATTGCATGTAGGAACTCTAATATATTGTACCCTCTTTTTGCATATCTTTGAACCTTATTAACCTTTTAAAGCTTTTTGTCTCCACTTTTAATTTCTAACACATTGAGAAAAGAAAAATATTTTGGAAAGAACATGTCAAGATGGTACCACATAAGGGAGCCTTGCCAGTTTCTTCTAGGGCCACCAAGATATGTTTTCCAAATGTACGGTGTACAAGATGTTTTGCATGTTAGCAGCCCAATTTGCATATTTTGCATAATTGCATGCATGAACCTCTTGTAATTATGGGACTCTCAAAGAAGCTCAAACTAACCTGTGTAATGTTATTATCAAAGCTAGAGCTAAGGTGGAACTGCCAATAGAAGTATGAGGTCCCTCAGGATGACCTGATATGAAGAGTGCAGTAACAGATCCATTGTAGCTTCAGAGTTGAACTCAACTTTATCTTCTGTAATAGGGTCCTGAAAATAATGCAGATAAGGTCAATCTTTTGAGTAGACCAACTTCCTTCTATGAGGACGTGCTTTCCTTCCCAAGGCGCATGCTGTTTATTCTCCTTGGGCAGTCTTTAATGGTTGAGGATGGATTGTGTTCTATCCATTTCTGAAGCAGATGATGGGGTCAATGTGGAACCTGCAGACTCTGGTCCAGGTGAGGCAGGAAGTACTTAGTGAAAGGCATAGGTGGGTAACTTTTGAGGTGGTGCTCTCTTTCTCCTACTTATGCTGGGCTTCAGTGCACCCCCAACAAAATGTCTTGAGGTCCTCATTGTTATCCCTGCTGCTTTTTCTCAGTTTTGAGCAGACCTAGGGTAGGGTTTTCCATGAGTTGGTGTTACTTTTTATTGATGAAAACATCTTTTATGTTCTCCTAGTAACCCATTTCTGCAATTAGGAACAGAGCTTCTTTCTTTTGGAGCATGATGTCAGTCATGTCCTACAAAACCAAATCAGTGTAATCATAACCACAGTGCTGGGGATGTTGGATGGGGGAAGGACACTGATATTAATCCTTCCAGTGGATTTGGAGGATTCTGCAGACATAACATTGGTAGTATCTTGCTCGTGTCTTGGAGGTAATCACCGTCTCAGCAGTATATAAGAGCATAAAGATCACTGATGTTGACAAGATCATAGACTTTGAGCCAGGTTTCTTCAGTCTGGCAAAGGTTGTACTAGAGCACAAAAGACAATAATGAATTTTATTTTTGCTGTCAGCTTTTGTCAAGAGGTGGCTCCCTAGATATGAGAAATGGTCCATATTATCCAGGGCATTGTCATGAACTTTTATTGTTGGAGAATGATGTTGCGTAGCAGGGGTAGATTAGTAGAGAACATTTGTCTTGTGAATGTTGACTGCAAGGCACAACAAATCATATCCCTCAGCAGATGAGTTGATGGTGACTTGGAGCTTGGCCTCTTGAACATGAATAAGTGCAAGTATCATCTGCATGCTACTACTCAATGACTGAAGTTAGGATGACTTTGATTCTGGCATGTGGGCATCATAGATTCACAGTTTTCCATTAGTCCTGTGAGTTAGCTGTACTCCCGCTGGAAGCTTGCTGGAGATGAGGTTAGGATCACAGCTTGTATGCCATCATGAAGCAAACCTGGTGGAGACAAATTTCTGTGGCAGCTAGGTTTGAGAATGTATGCTATTTCATTGATATAACACATGAGCCAATTTTGGCCAATGACTCAATAACCTGTTTTAATTATGTTGAGCTTCCATGCTCAGATCCCTCATCTGGTACTGACTGAAAGGTGAGAGTTCGACCATTAGGTCACAGTTGCCACAGACACAATTCAGCCGCTGAATCCGGCCGCTGTCTGTAAGGAGTTTGTATGTTCTCCCCATGTCTGCGTGGGTTTCCTCCGGGTGCTCCGGTTTCCTCCCACATTCTGAAGACGTACAGGTTAGGAAGTTGTGGGCATGGTATGTTGGCGCCGGAAGCACTTGCGGGCTGCCCCCCAAATCACTACGCAAAAAGATATATTTCACTGTGTGTTTTGATGTACATGTGACTAATAAATACCTTATCTTAGGTAGAGTCATGGCAACTATCTTCAAACATAATGTCAGCCATGGTTGAATTTTTCCTTCATTAACTCAGAGCTAATGAAGTCTCAATCAAAAATAAAATTTAAATCATGAAAGCTAGTTATATTTGGCCTCTTTGGTTCAGAAACATTTTGGACAGTTTGCTCTGCAAAGCATGCAGATTAGCTTGAACCTAATTAAATTTGGACCTCAAACTACTTTCTACATCTACACTAAATTCTAGACTATATTTTTTTTATTCACTTGAACATCAAATTGCATTGCTGCTGCATTTGTAGCATATTGATATTTTTCTCCAAAGCAGTCACCTAATAGCCATTGATCACATCTGATTTTCAAATCGGAGATTAATGAAAAAGTCTCACATATTTAGGTATAAAGGAAGGCATGGCATGTAAATCTTTCAAGAAATAAAAGTAGAAAATTGGTTATGCAGATATAATCACACTAATTCTGCAAACACAGCAGGATTCATTTTCCATGTTTGGAGTTTGTTTATACTATTTTTTCTATAAACTACCCAATTAAGGTCATCCCTCACCGCATGGTAACCTTAGTCCAAAGAATGTGAAAATCATCCCAATTCAATTTTATGGCATTCCTGACAATGATTAATGATCACAGCCACTGACAAGATCATCTGTCACCAAACAAAGTGAACCTTTGTCAAATTTCTCTTTATTAATTTGAAAGGAGCCTGCGGAGAAGCACATCATAGCTTGTCAGGGCACACTGGATGGGGCAAGTAGGGAAATCAGATAAACTCCTTTTTTTGGTACAAACCTGGATGATGCTCATCTGGTATATGCGAAGGTTAATTAATATCTGTTCAATCTAGACCATTACCATATACTCACACATGCATGCAAAAATCAGTTACAGGATCAAAAATGCAAACAATTATATCACTCTAAAAGAGGGGGAAATCTTTTAAAAGAATTCTACAGCCAAGAAATGAATAGTAATAAACTGCTGATATGCGTGTTATAGGAAATGTAAATCCCCCCCCCCACACTAAGATAAGTACTTTGCATACTCAGTTCATAGAATTGGTACTTCGAAGGAATACATGACAAATATTTCAACTATATATGTCTTAAAGAAGAATATTGCAATGAGAACAAAGATTTCTTATTCAGGCCTCTCCTTTTAAATTTTCTTTAAACCCACTGACCAGATGAAAGAAAATGTTATTTAGTTTTGTATGGGTAGACCAAATATTTTATTCCAGGCACCAGCCAAAGTACTATTCAGTTGATGTCGGCTATCACACTAAGAAAGTATAAGGTTATTCATTCTCACTTTTCAAATGGAGCTGCAGACTGGCTAAGGCCGCAACTGATGCTACTTAGCTTGGTGGTTGGGCTTTTCTCACCCATTGAGGTGATGTATTCACAACCACCCCCCCCCTTCAGAAGTTGCGCACCAATTTAGCCGATTCACTAATTAAGAACTAAAAGTAATAAACATTGTAGATGAGAAGTAATAAGAAAAAACAAAAACACTGGAAATACTCAGCAGATGAGGCAGCATCAGAAGAGAGGGACTCAGACCTGACTTCCTGATTGATGACCTTCTGCACACCTTTTTGTGCACAATTGTAAGAATATTCTTCATTGGGAAGGGAGACCAGACCTGCACACAATATTCCAGATGCAGTCTCACCAGGGTTCTGTATAATTGGAGCCAGACACCTCTACTCTTGTACTCAGTTCCTCTTGAAATAAAGACCAATGTGCCATTTGCCTTCCCAAACTGCCTCACTGAACCAACATGTTAACTTCCTGTGATTCACATACAAGGATTTTTGGGTACTTTTGCATACCAAGAGTTTTAATTCTATCACTATTTAAATAAAAATACCCCGCCTTTTTACTTTTTCTGTCAAAGTTGATGACTTTGCATTTTTCCACATTATGTTCTATCTGCCATGTCCTAGCCCATTCACTTAGTCTGTCTATAACCCCTGAAGCCTCCCTGTATCCTCCTCACAGCTCACACTGCCATTTGGTTTTATATCATCAGCACACTTATCAAGTATCATTACACTTCATCTCCTCAGCCAAATCATTGATATATATTGTGAACAGCTGGGAATTCAGCATCAGTCCTTACAGCACCCCAACTTGTCAGAGCCTGCCAGCCAGAAAATGATCCATTTATTCCTACTGTCTGTCTTTGTTTTGTAAATCAGTTCCATGCTGGTATATAATACCCCCAATACTCAGCAGTCTTGTTTTATTTCATAATCTCTTATGTGGCACCTTATTGTCGGGTTTCTGAAAGTCCAAATACATTGCATTTATTTTGCTATTTTACAACCACAAAAATGTCAACAGATTTGTCAGATACAATTTTCCTTTCATAAATACATAATGGCTCTGCCACATCCTCTTATTATATTTCAAACATACAGTTACCACATCCTTAATAATGAATTCCAGTTAGTTACCTATTAATGACATTGGGCTAACGAGCCTATTGTTCCCTGTATGTGCCCTCCTTCCTCTTAAATAGTGAGACTGCATTTGATACCTTTCAATTTGTGAGAAGATGGCAACCAGAGCATCCACTCTGTATAGCCACCTCAGTTTAAGTCTGAGGACGCAGATCCTGGGGATTTACAAGCTTAAAGTCTAATTAATTTCTCCATTATTAGTTTTCTATTAATGCTAATTTCTTTGAACTTCTCACTTCCTCTCGACGTGTGGTTTTCTGTATTTCCAGCTGCTTTCTTTTGTTTCCTTCAGTGAAGACAGAGAAAAAATATTTGTTTAATTTCTCTGCTATTCCCTTATTCTCCAATATGATTTCTACTATCTCAGTCTGTGAGGAACCTATGTTAACTTTAGCTGATCTTTTCCTTTTGGATATTTCTACAGAACAGAGAAATCTGGGAGTATATGTGTATAATTCATATAAAATTGTTGGAGCAAGTTGAGAGTGCCTTAAAAATCATGCAGAATCCTGGACTTTATAATGTACCAGAGCAAGGAAATCATGACGAACGTTTATAAAACAATGGCTCTGCCATAATTGGAGTATTGTGGTCAATTCTATATGCCAGACTTCAGCAAAGATGTAAATGTAAAAGTTCTGGAGAGGAACTAAAAGAGATTTATGAAAATGATTCCAGGGATGAAGGGCTTTAGTTATGTGATGGACTTGTCTTCTTCTTGGAATAGAGAAGGTTGGGAGGGTAATTGAAAATTATGGAAGTCCAGATACAAGATAGACAGAAATTGCTCCCATTGGTGGAAGGTTTAAGAACAGCTTGACACAGAGTGAAAGTGATTTGTAAAATAATCAAACGGAACATGAAGAAGAACTTATTTATGCAGCAAGTGGATAAGGTCTGAAATGTTCTGCCAGGGATAATAATTGAGGCAGATTCAATTATAACACTGAAAAGTGGGTTCTGTATGTATCTGAAAGGAAAGAATTTGCTCGAGTTTGGGGAGAGGACAGGAGGCAGGACGAGCTGGATTGCTCTTAAATAGAACCAGTACAGAATTGACAGACCAAATGGCCTCCTTTTGTGTTGTAATCATTTTCTGATTCTGTCACTGGAAACTTCAATAGAATTAAAATACTGTGGTATTCATTTTCCACGTTTGCCTTTATCCAAACCCACTTAGGTAATTTCTGGAAGTGAAGACTAGCTAATATTCAACTGTCCAGGCAGAGATAGTTTGGGCAAACAGTTAAATAGAGCTTTTTTTCTTTTAAGATCCCCTTTCCAACTAATTATCCAGAGAGAATGTTAGCTGAGCCTTGCCCAACTTAGAAATTTGTGTAGGCACTGAGTAACATGCTAAGTGGGCTCATACCACCCCATAAAAGAGCACAACTGAGAAATGTCACTAAGGAGTTTTCATGTCAATTACTTGTGAATTGAAGGAAATTAAGCATATGCAATAACCAGCCAATGAGAGCTTAGAAAGGATAGCAAGGGGAAAAGCAGCAGTATGCATTGTAGCTTTAAGTATGCAGAAAATGGCGAGCAAGTGGAACGTCTGAAGATTCAGCCCAATACATTGATATCTGACAGTAATCTAATCTTCTGCTGATGACGGGGAAAAATAGTGTTTTATGATATATTGCCTCCCTTTTGAAGCATCCTAACAAGCCCTTCAGCTGCACATTAGGGATGCATATTAGATATTAGCTTTATTAGAGATAC
Organism: Pristis pectinata; assembly: GCF_009764475.1. Taxonomy (NCBI): domain Eukaryota; kingdom Metazoa; phylum Chordata; class Chondrichthyes; order Rhinopristiformes; family Pristidae; genus Pristis; species Pristis pectinata. The sequence continues at coordinate 101,962,765 of NC_067410.1, read as the reverse complement.
CTACATTTGAAGAACAAATGTAAAAAAAAACTTTTAATATCTTGCAATAAAGTCACAGCTACTTCACCTACAGAGTAATACCAAATTATTATGCAGTAGACAGTTAAAATAAACCATATCAAACATAAATTCAATCACCCAATTAGTGTTAACAAAGTAAGAGAACTCAACCTATGCCGAACAACTATCTTGAGCTAACTTTAAGAACATCACCTCCTTGCTCCAGAAGTTATGATTGGGCAAAGAACAAATGCAGTCATACATCATTAAAGCAAGGTACTCTAGCTTGAGGATATGTGTCCAAAAAACAGATATTTGCCCAGAAATGCATCCATCTTTGGTAACATTAAACATGTTATTTAATTGTGGAAGTGTGTTTCACCCTGCCTCTATAGTTTATTGAAGTCAATGGAACTGATTGCACTGGAAATGAAGTTAAAAGTGATGTTTCTTTACTTAGTAATTAACTGTCTTTTTTTTTGTTTTTTGCACCATGTTCACAACTGTATCAATAACCAAACCAACTTTGTGCAGTTGTAATAAGTCAAGCAGCACTTTCTCTATATACTCTCAAATCAGGTAATATACTATTGTTAAAAAAGATATAATGGGTGGTTATTATGCAATGTCTGATGTTATGGAAATCCTGATCGCTCTACCAAATAATAGAAATATTACAACCATCAACTTAGTTCAGTTCAATGAGGAGCTTGTGTATTTTGACTTCCTTTGGGACCTTAACTCATATTGTCACAGAAGGAAACTGTTTAGTCCACTGGATCTACACCAGCTTCCAGGAAGCAATCCAACTTGCCTCCCACTCCTTATTTCCCTGTAATTATCCTGCAACTTATTCTTTCTCACACATTCCCATCAATTTTCCTTTGATTATTTTTGCTATCAATCTACACTATGTGGTAATCATGCATTTTTCTCGGGTTAGAACATGTCAGAGATCACTTCCAAGTCAATTTATTCCCAAAGGGAAACTGATCGCAGCACTTAAGATTGTGATTTACCTGAGCAAAATTTACATTAGTCCAACATCTGTTGAGCACCTAATGATGCTATTGGTTACACAAAACACACTTCCTCCATTGCTAGCAGAAATTAGATATTTTCGGACAACCTACGATGTTTGTTGTTCACTCCCAGAAAAACTAGCAGCACATTGCCAGGGGATTGGAAATGAGATGACATTTATAGGGTCTGCACTGGCTCAAAGGTGTCTTGCACACAGCTTAGTTTCAACAGTCAGATGTGAGTTGCACGAGGTGATCATTAATCCTTTGGTCTGCTTGCACCAAGTAGTGACGTGCAGATACTCATGGCACAGGATTCGATCAGACCAATCCAATGCAGTCAATGCAGTGGGGGGGGGGGGGGGTGCAGGGTGTTCCCCATACACTGAAGAATGCTAAATCTATCCACCTCCATGCTTTGTCTCACCTCCATGGCAAACCATTCTGCAACTGCACTGTGGCTGCCACAGGCAGTGTTCTTTATGTGCTTACTCACTTCCCAGTGGTCAGCACGGCAGCAAAAGTGCTCTGCAAAGTGCCCACGTTAGGAACTGCACAGATCTCATTTCAGTTTGAATCTGTGTGCAAAACATCATAATATTATTTTAACATAATTTTTGCTTGATCTGGGATCAGCCCATGTATAGTGCTCCAAAAGAGAGTGAAATATAATTCCTAAGCAGAAATATTCTATTGAACCCTTGTGTATTTGTTGTTTGATATAAAAGTTTAAAAAAAAAGAAAAGGGGGCACATTCCACCTCAACCAACACAAGCAAAAACAGATGAGCTGCTCATTCATTTGCTGACTATAAACTTTACTGTGTTCAGATTGCATGGCAAGTTACTCATATCCGACAGTGACAACATTTGAAAAGTGATATTTGGTTGTAAAGTGGTTTAGGATATCCTGAGGATGTGAAAGACATTATATGAATATAAGCTGATTCTTTCACAATTAGTTGCAGTGCTGCTCAGGAAAGGTGGGAAAAATCTCCTGATCATTATTCACTGATCCTTGTTGAATTGTGGATTTGCAGAGAATAGGATCATTTTTCAGTTATGTTTTCTGCAGATAGAAAAGACTGCTGACACTGACACTTGGCATTCATAGTCAAAGACAAAATCAGGAATTCTGCGGAGCATCAGTGTATAAGAATAAAAGTTAGGAATTATCTGCCACCATGTTTTAATGCTTAAGTTGATTTTTCACAAAATTTAGAAAAAATCTGATCTGAGAAATCAGTACTCATAATTTGCTTTGTGAAGAATGGTTATTCCAGTGAAGTACAGATGATTGGCATCAATGGGTATATTTCCCAGTAAGAGTTATAAGTTTATTTTGGGTGTTAGTGCAGGCTGATATCCTGTCAATTTCCCCTTTTACAGCCACATAGTATTCAGTTTGTTTGACTTCATTGAAACTTAACATCAGGAATAAACATGATTATGTGCAACTCAAGAGGTTTGGCTTATTTAGTGAGAGCCATGTAAGAAAAATTGCTATCCTTGTCCTTCAAAATAGGAGGGCCATAAATTTCAATAAAAGTTCTCTTAGATTCACAGTTCCCTTTTTTTAATTCATTTGTTGGGATATGTGCATTAGCTAGCAAGACCAACATCCTCCCTAACTGTCCTTGAGAAAGTAATGATGAATTACCTTTTTGAAGTGCTGTAGTCCTTTTGATAAAGTTAGTTCCATGTCACTGTTGAGAGTAGAATTCCAAGATTAAGACCCAGTGACAGTGAAGGAACGGTGATGTATTTCCATGTCAGGCTGGTCTATGACTTGGAGAGCAACTTACTGGTGGCAGTGACCCCATATATATCCTTTACTTTTTGTCTGGGGGTCACATCACAGCTTTGGGAGGTGGCATTGGATCAGGCAAGGGAAATAATTATAATTAATTTTGTAAATGGAGCACATTGCAGCCACAGTGCAGCAACGACAGAGGGAATACATTTTAAGGTGGTGAATGGTGTGCCAAACAAACAGACTGTTTTGACCTTTTATGGTGTTGATTTTCTTGAGTTGCAAAGACATATTGTACATCCGGGCAAGTGGAGAGTATTTTATCATATTCTTAATTTATGCCTTGTAGAAGGTGGAAAGGTTTTGAGGTGTCAGGTAATGAGTCATTCACTACAGGATATCCAGCCTTTGATCTACTCTTGTTGGCACAAAACTTATGTTGTTGTTCCAGCTGAGTCTCCACTCAATGGTAACCCACAAGGTGTTGATAGTGAGCAGTTAGTGATATCAATGCCATTAAGTATCAAGGGTAGACAGTTAAACGGTCTCTTGTTGGTGATAATTATCCCCATTTCTTACTTTAAAAGAAGGAAGATCATTGATAAAACAGCGGAAGAAATTTGAGTCTTGATCACTGTCCTAATGAATGCCCAAAGCAATGTCCTGAAAGTGAGATGACTGACCACTAACAAACACAGATATCTTCATTTGCATGAGGCATGACTCTAGCCATTGGACTGAGTAATAATCAGTAGGATTGGACTTGACCTGCTTTTTGAGAACAGGCTATACCTGGGCAATTTGCAAATTCATGGATAGATGCCAGTGTTCTTCAGCTTCTCAAATAATAAGACCAAAATTTCACTAAATGTGTGCTTGAATGTCATTAGTGTGCTTTGTGCTACTAGTGCTAGTCAATAGTGCTTTGTCACTAGTGTGTTAGTGTCACTAGCATCTCCAACGGGACCCTACTACCAAGCATATCTTCCCCTTCCCACCCCTTTCTGCCTTTCGCAGGGACCGCTCTCTCCGCGACTCCCAAGTTCACTCCTTACCTCCCCCCCCCCCACCCATCCTGCTCCCACCCCGGAAACTTTCCACTGCCCCCGCCATAGGTACAACACCTGCCCCTACACCACCTCCATCACCTCCAACCATGGACCCAAACAGTTCTTTCAGGTGAGACGAGATTCACTTGCACCTCCCTTAATATCATCTACTGCATTCGATGCTCCAAGTGTGGCCTCCTCGACACTGGTGAGACCAGACGGAGACTAGGTGACCATCTTGCAGAACACCTGCACTCTGTCTGTAACCATGATCTGCATCTTCCTGTTGCCAGTCACTTCAACTGTCCCTCCCACACTATCACTGATATGTCAGTCCTCGGCCTCCTCCACTGCCAGGAGAATTCCAAGTGCAAACTGGAGGAACAGCACCTCATTTTTTATCTTGGAACCTTGCAGCCTAATGGCATGAATATTGGATTCTCTTATTTTAGGTAATCCCCACTCCACTTCCCCACACAACCCACCCCCCCCCCCCACCATGCTTCTTCTCTTCTTCCCTTTTCTAGCCCTTTTTTTCCTCTCTCTCCTTACCTTTCACCCATCCCCCAGTGGACCTGCTCTCCCCTCCCCACACCTGCCTATCACTATCTCATACCTGCATTGACCTATCACCTCCTTTTGCTCACCCCGCCTCCCCTCTTTTGTCCACCTATCACTGTTCTGTTTTTCCCTCCTATATATTGGGCTTCCCCTTTTCCTATCTTCAGTCCTGAGAAAGGGTCCTGACCCAAAATGTTGACCGCCTGCTTTTCTCCAAATTTGCTGCCTGGGCTGCTGAGTTCCTCCAGCATTATCGTGTTTTTCAATGCCACTCATGTGACCTCTTTGAACAATACACCAATCAAATGTTTGGGAGGCTGTCACACAGGACCCAGCCCCTCAGTACCCAGTGCTGGCAGGACCTTAGACTGCAGTCCTTCCCCACAGAGCCTTTGCACTGGTTTCACCAAGATTCATGGTGTCCCTTACCATGAACTCCTTCACCTTGGAATGTGCCAAGTGGCAGTTTACCCTGCTGGACACAGAGTCATAGTCATAGAGTCATACAGCATGGAACAGGCCCTTTGGCCCAACTGGTCCATGCTGACCAAGATTCCCATCTAAGCTAGTCCCATGCTGCTTGGCCTGCTGAGTTCCTCCAGCATCATAGTGCTTTTCAACTAGATTCCAGTATTTGCAGTCCTTTGTTTCTCTCGTGTACTTTCATTTCTATTTTTACTCACCTCTGAGAGCAAGACTAGAATTTTATCTTTATTTCCTATCTCTTTCCCTGCTGATAATTAAGACTGGAATGGAGGAATTCTCAAGAATATTCCTTGACACTAGTGCCTCGGCCTTGGTAGCTTCCACATTAATACATTAATAAACTCTGGATGCTATGTTCAAAAATGTTAAATACAGACAAACCTTGGCCATAATTTATACATTGGGGCAATTTTTTTGCAATATCCATAACTTCAAAGTTTTTTGAGCATATCAAATTATTTTCATGGTGTGCAGGGAAGATATAATCTCCTCGACACCAAAGAAAACAAATGTAGATTGGATGCTTGCTTTGCTAAAAAAACACATTTCCATTTGTAAAGGTGACCCTAAGCTTTCAACTTCCTGTCACTTTAACTCTCTATCCCACTCCCACTCCTATTCTGACTTTTGTCTCTAGTCTCTTGTGCTATTCCGATGAAGCCTAACATAAGATTGAGGAACACATACCATCTTTTGCCTAGGCATATTACAGCCCTCAGGACTCAATGTAACATTCACCAATAAACAGTCTTTTTATTTGCATCAGAACTGGTCTGATGAATGATCAAATTATAACATTAACTAAGTTTATATCTCGCCACAGATGCTACCTAACCTGCTGGGAATTTTCGGTATTCTCTTTTATTTCAGATTTCCAGCAACTGCAATGTTTGTATTTTATAGTTCCAGTTTTTTTCTCCTGCCCTCATTCATCTCCTATTAGCGTTCCTCTGGACAGAGAAGCTGCAAATAACTAGTCTTCACCATCATCTCTCAGCCAACACCAACATTATTTGTGTTATTCATCTCTCTTGGTTCCAACCTATAACAGTCCTTCAATTTCTTCACCTTTTCCCCCTTCACTGCAACTTAAAATATCTTTTATTTCTAGTGTTCCCTAGTTGTGACAAAAGCTCATTGACCTGAAATGTTACTTCTTGTTTTTTTCTCCTCAGGTGCTGCCTGACAATGCTGAGCATTTTCAGCACTTCCCATTTGTTTTTTCAAATTTCCAGCATCTTCACTTTCTTGCTGTCATGTATTTCATGCAATTTCCCACAGACCAGTTTAGAACATCAACACCAGCTGTTAACCAAAAGCTATAAAGGTGGTGTAAAATTAAGACAAAATTTCTTTTTAGGCAACATCGCCATACATTTTGATTTAATACAATCAAAGGTAAAAATTCATTTAATCTATTCGACAAGAAAGAAGATCCCTGACTTTGTGATTAATGCCAGTAGATTCATTTCATGCAAGTTAATGTTATTCCTGTAATTTCTTCCCAAGTTCTGGTCATCAACCAACAATCAACTCTGTGGAGCTCCTAGTACAATTTTTAAAAACAACAGTAATTAAAATTTTGGTAAGCCTGAAAGAAGGGAAAGAAAATTGGAGACTTTATTCAGCCTTTTTCACTTTATTTTTTGGATGCTATACATGGAGTGACTTCAGTATATAACCAAGTTATTGTCCATCAACAAAGTTAAGTGCAAAGGACATCAAGACTACAAATGGAGAGAACAGAGGATAAAAGTAAAATAAAGCAAAGAGATCTCAGCACACCAAATCAATTGTTCAACAATTCCCACACTAAAGGGAAACATCTGTTAAAGCAATTTTGCGTAGTGCCTCTAGAAATAAGCGTATCTGTTCACTTTCAGCAGCTCACTTCATATGCAAACAATCCCAGCAACAAGAAAATGTTGCAAAACTCTACAGTTAACCACTCGTAAACTTCATCATTGCAATAATTGTATACAACGATGCTCCAAAGCTGTCCAGAGGAAAGATGCATTAAATTGTAACAAAGCAATTAATGACTTCTTGCAATGAAGTTTGTTTGAAAGTAGCTTTCAGCCATGCCAAGTTCTTCAGCATGTCTCAGTTGCTTCAGGGTTCTATGCATCTTACCAAATGTCATTTTGCTTCAGTTTGGATGACAATTCTTGATTTGATTTAACAAGTTATAGCAAAGGTAGCACCACCAAGCTATTCAAAATACATACACATTAAACTAATGAGTATTCTCCTGAATTGCCATATCATCACAAAATCTTATGAAGAGAAATATCTACACACTTGCCCTATTATTTAATGTGATTATTTTTTGTTCATACTGCTCGTGAACAGTAGCCCTGGGCATGAATTTTTTTGGGGCTTCTTCTGCTGTTGTAACTTTGCCAAAAGCACTACTTACGCATATTTCCGCTTGTGGCAGCTGAGTGAGAGCCAAGTCAAGGAAGCCAAGGAAACTTATCCCCCTTTAGTCGATATTTTATTTAGAATAGCCCCTTTGGTAATATTATAAATTCGTTTTCCAATAATGCCACTTAACAACAACTTGCTTTAAAGTAACTCTTTAATATAGTAAAATGTTGCAAGACACTTCCAAATGCCAAAAGTAAACACAAAGACAAAAGGGCAATATGAAGATGAACTATTAAAACCTTGGTCATAGACATATAGGGTTCGAGGAACATGTTAAAACTGGAGGTTAGACGTGAAGAAGTTTCAGAGGGGATTCCAATGATTGGGACCTGAGCAGCTGACTCCACATCTGAAGTAATCGAAATTAGACAGATAAAAAATATCTCAGTCACATCTATCCTGACAAGGCCACTTTTGAAACATTTATTGTTTCTCTCCAAACTAAACAAAATATCTACTACAAACTATCTACTTCTGATAATTTGGCATTCTGCAGTTAGTGCTAACAATTTGGCCTCCCCTACATTTGGGGAAACCGAACACAAATTGGCACCACCACAACATTCAGGTGTCTGTCACTTTAATTCTCCATCTTATTCCACTCAGACCTCTCTGCTCTTTGCTTCTCACAGTGGTCCAGCAAAGTGCAATGTTAACGTGAACAACGGCTCCTCATCCAATTTGAAATCTAACTGAGCACATTACAGCCTTCTGGACTCGACAATGATTTCAACAATTTCAGATAATTAGCCATTCCAGCCTTGCATCTCACATTTTCAACATTTAGTTTGCTTTTCTCCCTTCTCTTCCGCTAATTTCATATTTTATCCATCTGGTCCTATTTACACATCTCCCAACACAACTTTTGTTGTTCAATAGCTTTTACCATTTTCTTTCAGCCACTGCCACTTCCGTCATTCAATCTCTCTAAGTCTCCATCCAATCACAGATTTACTTCTCTTTTTTATGTTCATCTCTTTTTTTATCTCTAACTTTTCCTAGTTCTGATGAAAGATGATTGACCTGAAACAGAACTCTGTTTCTCTCTCCACAAAAGATGCCTGAGCTGTGTACTTCCAGCATTTTCTGTTTTTAATATGAGAATTTTAAAGTTGATTATCAGAGAAATGGGAGTCAATGCAAGTCAGTAAGTAGGTGACTGCTGAATGAATGAGATTTGTTGCAAATTAGTATTCTATGGGGATGTTAAGGTGGGTGGGGACAGAAGGGACAGTTTTTTATTCTTAGATAGTATATTTAACACAGTGAAGGGATCCAAGCTGGTCCACAGGAGTGTTATCCAAAGAGTTAGGTTTTGGGGTGTATCTAAAAGAAGAAAAGAGAAGTAGAGAGACAGGGAGGTTTATGCAGGGAATTCCAGAGTTTATGGCCTTAGTACCTGAAGGGATAATTACCAATTATGTTGTTCAAATCAGTATGTTCAAAAATAGATATACAAAACTTGTAGGCAGTTTTCACAAATCATGAACTTAAGTTTAACATCACTTGATTAACAGTTGTTCATTTATTTTAACTATGTTGGCATCAGTACCACAATCAGAAACTGAGTCCACTCCATCACTGAGGTTTCAGATGGAACGAAACAGAAAAGGGGGTAATTTTCAAAGACTCTCTTGGCAGGTTGTCTTATTAGTGCATTTTGAAAATTTCAACTATCATTCCCACCATCTTCTGATATACCATAATGATGACTTGGGCTCCTTATACAAGCTCAGAATTTTGGCTCAAATATTTCCCTTAACTGCATCTGACCAATACATATGATGTACAAGACATGGCATCAGAGAAGCAGCAGGGGTTATGGAAAAACATACAGATTTTACCATGATTAAAAACTATTTTTGACAAGAACTTTCAAATTAATATGAAAGTTTGATTATAGTGATTACTGCTTGCTTATAAAAAGATATAAAGTAGTACACAGAATTAAACAAAAAGAGAAATATTGAAAGGCAATCATAATTAATAGTAGAAGGACATGAAATTATCTTAGAATATTGGAAGATCATCCAAGTGACAATGCTAAGGATTATTGTGGACCAATTTTTCAGTCTTTTGCAGATTGATTTTACTCGTACCCTCCTCTCTGATGAAATCTTGCTGGCAAAAGTTCCATGAGCATTATTTATTCACATAAAATGTTTGTTATGAACTTTAATAGTTTTACTAGTGAAGCATTGGCATGCCGTACATTTTGGGACCATCAGAACTGAATACAAACTTGTTCTTAATCAACGTCCACAGACTTAAAATTTGATCAAGTCTCAGTGGTGGAGTGTCAAGATTTCTCTGGCAGTAAATGGATGTGGTGGAGATCTGTGCACAAAATAAACTTGGTTTTAAACAAAGCTGGCTCTGATGTGGGAGCAGCATGTATAAGAATAGAAGCACTGTAACTCCTGGTTCAGTCAAGTTCCTTATATCCACTAGTTTATTAATCATTTTAATTGCAGAGCATAAAAGTTCTGTAAGTTTCAGAAACAAACAACATGAGAACTTCAGCAAAGGTCATGAAGTATTCAGTCCCTTGGGAGCTATTCACCAAATCTTCCTATGTTAGGTATTCACTACACATTCAGTCAATGTGTTCTTGTATTAAGTATTCCCTGCACATATGCATCACTTTGATGCTTCCATTGAGAGGATGAGAGAAAAGCCTCCTTTCAGTGTTATTTTCTCTAGTGAAACACAACATTGAAGAATTGGCATCATATGCAGCATCCAACACTATCTGGTAGGAACAGATGCCTTTTGCTGATAAAGGAATGCTTCCTATAGTAAGCAGTTTGCATGGTAGAATGAAATCTGGAATCCTATACAAGTCAACAAAAATGGCATATGCCTGCTTCCATAGCTAATGCTCCCTGTAAGGCATCATATGAAAAGGAAAACATGATTAGCCAGAGGGTGTGCACCAAAAGAACTAATGCACAAGAGGCTATAGATCCGTTGATGTAAGGATAGAAATTACTGTTGCCAATATTAGCAGATGAATGCTCAATGCATTTATTAAGCTATTCGCTCGTCTGCAAATTCCCTAACCCACCCATAAAAAAAACTTGACGCTTTGCTACTTTTCCTCTTTTAAAAATCTCTATCCCTGCTTGATCTTTATAGTCATCTTTCCCAACTCTCATTCAGCATCGCTATCACCCAAATGAGGCATGCTCGGACATTGATTACATTAAAGGCGATATACAAATGCATGTTTTCCCCAGTGGAGGAATTACATAAAGCAAATAGATTAATATTTAAAATAGAAGATAAAGTAAGTAATAGAAGCACATTATACATTTCCAGCCATATCTTCCAGACTTTATGTGAGCACAGAAAAGGTTGCTGATATTATGAAGAATTTGCATGTGGGCATCTGAGAAGTAACCTGCAACAGTGTAGAGCTTCAAAGGTGGTAAATGCAAGTCCGAGAATTAGCACTTTAGCACAAGATTTCATTATCCAACCCTCTCACACAATCTGAAGAGGTAGTATGCCAACAGCAGCGTGGTGACACAGCAGTTAATGCTACTGCTTCAAAGCTCCGGTGACTTGGGTTCAATCCTAACTTGTGTGGAGGTTTTACATCCTCTCTTTCATGGTGTGGGTTTCTGGCAGATGTGCTGGTTTCTTCCTATATCCCATATATGTGCTGATAGGAAGATTGTCTACTGTAGACTACCCTTTAGTACAGGTAAAAAAACCAAATGTAAGAGATATTAAGTTGAAGGGAAGTAAGGAGACGGGGAATGGGTTTGCTTTTTAAGGAGCTAGCATGAACCTGATGGATTGTATGGCCCTCCTTTGTGTCATAATAAGTAAGTATATTACCTTTCTGTACTGTTGGGAACACAGAAGGATTTGCTTCCATATATTAACATTACGTGGCTTGCAAAAAATTCATTTCTTTATCATATCTTTATCTTTATCAATCTACCTTGTGTGATTCAAAAAAAAGTATTTAAAATGAAATACATTCTAAATAAATCATAAAAGCTGTAGACATAAGTGGAGCATAAATTAGACAGCCTAAGATTGTAATGCGCGAATAACCAACAAACATCAGACCTGATGTAGACTGTGCATGAAATCTAAGCTGCCTGCTGATTATAAAGATTTCAACTTCCACCCAGTGCTAACCATGTTGTTTGTTTTGTTGCATTACATTGGGGTCAGTTTTGTAAGTGGCTGGCTCTAGTTCAAACTAATCTGCACAATTTAAAGGCAACTTACACCACTTGAAGGAGAGGAGCTTTTTGGAGGCAGCATGCAGTGACAGTTATTGTGGAGGTTATTTTAACTTACTAGGTAAGATTGATGGAAAATTGGAGTGATCTCTGCAATTTTCATTGACTGCACTAGAGGTCTTGATAGAAGAGTGCAAAGAAAAGATGTTCTCTATCTGCAGGGACCGTGCATGTGGGTAGCAGGAGGAGGTCAATGGAGGTCAACCAGGTCATTGTTACTGATTCTAAATCCTGCAACTTCCTACCCCAGAGCATATTGGAATACCTTCACCAGAGGGACTGTGGCATCACCATCTCAAGAGCAATTAAGAATGGGCAATTAATGATGGCCTTGCCAGCAATACCCAGGTCCCAAAAAGGAATTTTAAATAATGCCAAGGTTAAAGTAAAGTTTTGTAGATATAGTAGCCCAAGCTCATATAAGATCTCCAACTGCATCACTGGCTACTCAAACCAAGTCATCCTTCTCAAATCTCACTTCACTCTCATTCTAGAGTCTCTTCTGATTTATACACTGCAAATACTAGATGTTAGATATAGATATTTATTTATGAGTCCCATGCACATCGAAACACACATCAAAGCATCTTTCTGCGTTACTGGGAATGTGCTGGGGGCAGCCCGCAAGTGTTGCCACTCTTCCAGCGCCAACATAGCATGCCCACAGGTGCACTTCTTAATTTTACGCCACTACCATCCAACCTTTACTCACAACAAAATCCTACTTTTGTGTCTTTTTCCTATTCATATTATCAAAAACTGTAACCTTCTCCCTGACAAGTTGTTACAGTAGAAAAGCATGAATGTGAAATCACAATTCAACTCACCCAGCCACTAGCTTAAAGACTAGTATTATAGGGATTAATTTGAAGGTGGAATCTACATGCTAAAAGTCACAAGATACAAGTTCTCTGCAGCCAGGATAGGAGAGACAAATGGTGAATGTGTCAGTTCCCCTTAAGATGATATTGTGCAATAGTTCTGATGCAAGAATTTATATGAGAATTTCAATCGGGCAGATTATAGGTGACGATTGGTTGCTATAAACAAAGCAATGCTTTGTGCATTGGTAGAATTGCTAGAAAACGTTCAAGCATTTCAAGGAGCATGGATTCAGGCAGAGGTTGGAGCGTATTCAGCCTGGCACAGAAGTGGTGGAGTAACTGACTAATTAGAACATGTGGACTGACAATCAAGCAACATCCAAACCTGATAGCTCAGCTTCCATTGCAACAACAGCAGAAGCCATCCAATGACAGAGTACATGCTGTCATTGGTTCGTCTTGATTCCATGCAAGCTCATGGTGCTTGGTTGCAAGGGTCTTGAAGGATGGCATAGCATTACAACAATTTTCCCACCAACAGGTTACTTGGATTGCTGAGTATATTCCAGGAAAGAGAGTGGAGCTCATTTGGAACACAAGTAACAACATTCATGATCCCAAAACTGCAGGGCTACTTCCTGCCAGCCAGCTGACACAGACCGTTTCACTCCAGGCCAAGATGTTGCATTTCATAAATGGATCTTTTAGCACAGTTGCATCCCACAAGGCTATCACCAATGTCCTCTCCTAAGAATAAGCAGCCTTCCACCTGCCACCTCATCCACTGACACAACACTGAACAGAAGCTCAAGGACTGGCATAGCTAGGCAGAAAAAGGACTAATTAGAACATGTGGACTGACAATCAAGCAACATCCAAACCTGATAGTTAGGATGGTGTACCTCGGAGGGGAACCTGCTTGATGGTGGTGTTCTTGTATGTCTGCTACCCTTGTCCATTTTGATAGTTAAGGTCTTGAATTTGGGAGGTGGTATCAGAGTAGACTAGATGAGTAACTGGAATGTACTTTGTAAATGGTACAAACTGCAGCCAATGTGTTGGCAGTGAAGGAAATGAATATTTAGAATGGTGGATGAGGTACTAATTAAACAGGCTTCTTCATCATGGATGATGTTGAGCTATTAGAGAGTTGTTGGAGCTGCCATCATCCAAGCAACCACTCATCACCTGATAACCAGCTTCTGACCTGCTATAGAAAAAACAATATTTATGCAGCTGGTCCATTTGAGCTTCTGGTCAGTGGTTATCTCCATGACTTGATGATGGAGTAATAAAAACAAAAACTGCTGGAAATATTCAGCAGGTCAGACAACATCTGTGGGAAGAGAAACAATTAACATTTCATGTCTGGAACTCTTCATCAGAACTGGGAAAGAGGAAAATTAAGTTAGTTTTCAGTAGCAGAGAAGATGAGTGAGGGACAAGTAAATCAAAAGGAATATCTCTGATAAAGTGAGACCAAATGGTTTAGTGGGGGCAGTTAAGAGCACTTTACACTTTTTTATCTGTACAATGTGTTGTTAATAGCAAGACTGTGGGACATGCCCAACAGGTAAGGCTATACTAATAAAACAAGCCAAAATGATGAGAGGCAAAAATGGTGATTTCTGATACAGAAAGAAAGAAACATGTTGCTAATGGCAATGTTGTGGGACATGTCCAACAATCAGACCACACCAATAGAAAAATAATTGAGACAAAATTATGAGAGGCAGAAATGACTAGTTCCAATATAGAAAGAAATTGCTTAGGCAGAGTGGGCCAACTGCTGGAAGATGGGATTAACACATATGTGTGCCCAATAGTTGGCATGGACGTGGTGGTCTGAATTGCATGTTTCTTTGCTATATGATTCGACAAGGAGTGGTAGGTGGGGATGGCAGAGCAGACCAGGGAATCATGAAGGGAGCAGGCTCTTCAAGAGACTGAAGGAGGAGGGAAATATGTGTCTGGTTGTGGAATCTTGTTGGAGCTGGCTAAATTTGTGAAGGATGATCTGTTGAATGCAAAGGCTGATGTAGTGGAAGGCAAGGGTCAGAGGAACTCTGATCTTGCTCTGTCCAGGAGGAGAGGTGGTCAGAGTAGAGGTTCAAGGAAATAGATGAGATGTAACCAAGAGCTCTGTCCACTTTGGTAGAGGGGAAGTAATGGTTCAGGAAGAGAGAAGCCATTTCAGAGGCACCCTTTCAGAATGTCTCATCATCAGAATAAATGTGCTGGGAGCAGAGGAGCTGGGAGAATGGAATATAGTCCTTACAGAATTCATGGTGGGAGGAAGTCAAGATAGCTGTGGGAGTCAATTAGCTTATAATAGGTACTTGTGGCTACTCTAACCCCTGAGATAGAGATAGGGAATCCAAAAAGGGAAAGGTAGAGATGAATCATGTGAAGGTGAGAGCAGGGTATAATGAAGGCTCATTTGATGATGGGGACCCAACTATGGTAATGACATTGAATGTCAAGAGTAAGTGATCAAATTTTCTTTAATAGGAAATTGCCATTGCTGATTGAGCACTTAAGTGATTCAATATTACTTGCTTTTTGCCAGCCTATACCTGAATGTTGCCTAGGTCTTGCTCCCTGCAGGCATAGGCTATTTCATTTTCTGAGGAACCAAGAACAGGATTGAACATTATGCAATCACCAAAAAACATACAAACTTCTGATCGTATGATGGAAGAAAAATCATTGATGAAGCATTTCAAGATCATTGAGTCTCGGACACTGTTCTGAGGAACTCCTTCAATAACGTCCTTGGGCTTGTGATAATTGTTCTCCAACAACTACAGCATCTTCTTCTGTGCAAGGTATGACCCCAAGTATTGTAGTGTTTTCCTGTTGATGCTCATTGACTTCAGTTTTACCACAATTCCTCAACGCCACACTTGGTCAAATTTGACCTTGATGTCAAGGGCAATCACTCTCATGTCACCTCTGTAATTCATTGACAGAGGTAAGTGAGTTTGGACAAAGTCTCTGCTGAGCTCTAGAGCAGAATGTTCCTGACAAAACCAATTGGGCATCAGTGAGCAAATACAGTAAAACTGTGATAACTGAGCACCATGATGACTAAGGCAGGACAGACAGTTTTCCAGATTATTGGATATTACTCCTATTAATACACCAACACACTTTTAATTCACTATTGTTTAGATGTTACACAGGAGTACAGTGAACCAGGTCAGCTTAATGGGTGCATGGCAACTGGGTGCTAGTGAGGTTAAAGGGAGTGTGGGAATGGGGCTCTGTTGAGTTTAAAAGGAGTGTGGGAATGTGGCTGTGGGGGGAACAGGGCCATGGTGAGGCATATGCTAATGTATTAGGATTTCTCAACAAAGGGATAGCGATTATCAGAGTTTGTACTGAAGGAATCTGGAATGTTATCTATGAGGTATGATTTTGTGTAACTATGTCCCACCCTGTGAAAAAGCTATCCAAATTTAGACACTAATCCCCAATATCTGTAAGAAGGACTCTGCAAGTTTGATTGGGTTGAGTGTGAATTTACTCTGTCTGAATTTAGTGCCATATGGTCTGAATATACGTCTGTTATAGTGCTAATGGTTGGGAACACATGGTTGTTGTGAAGGTCTTGAAGGCAAATTCCCTCAGTTGCTGGCACGCCATTCTCTGAAGTCTTTTGCAACATTAAAGAATCCTAAAAGCACCAAACACAAGCTGAACTGAACCAATACTCAATAGAACTCAATTTGCAACCAGCCTCTAAGTACTTTATGATCCTTTAAAATAGCACAGGTGGGTGGTCCTTCCTGCTGTTGAATACTTAATCTTCCATGCGTGTTGAACATATGGCGTTAACTGGATCGTTGATCTCCAATTTAGTTGCACTGGCATTAAATCAGTCAGGATCTGTCTACTCTATCTAATTCCAAGTCACACGCACTAAAGCCCTTTCCAATATGGCAGTCATCTCCATTCACACTAAAAATAAATGTGCATGCATCAAATGTTGTATCAGGGAAAAAAAAGTCAGTACCTGTGGAATCCAGACAATGGGCACCATAGTACCAAATTTTGTGGTCATTGAATAGTTCAAGATAAATCTATATGTTGCCCAAAACTACTTTGTGAATGTATAAAGCTTCCTTGATGTTGTAGCTGAAACAATGCACAATAACTTTTATTACTTAATAGGTAGACAAAAGTGAGTTTGCCACCTTTCATAATGAATTTATTATCTTGATCAATTCTTTCATTGTGTTTGAGTTGAGCAATTAGCCATGTCAAAAACTCCCTAGCTGGCTTTATTTAAGAAACAATTCTGTAATAAAATGCAAGATTCATTTTGTAAGATTATCTATGCTATAGATGTTGAGTGAAAGTACAGAAAAAGCACTTGCTAGAAAACACATCTATCTTAAGAAAATTGAAATTCACACCTATGCAAGGGAAAATACCAGCACTGAGATTATGCAACTGTGGTCAACAAACAGACTTCTGAGCGGTGTCTGAGTGGTGGCAATTTGTTTCTAAAATTGTTTAAACATTGTCTCCATGTAATATAGAGAGAACAAAACCACTTATATTCCAAATAAAACAAGAAGCGTTGAAAATATTTACTTAGGTTGGTTCTTTACTGAGGAAAAGACATTGACTTAAATGTTTACACTATTTCTCTCTCCATTAATGCTGTCTGACCTGATGAGTGTTTCCAACATTGTCTATTTTATTTCAGATTTGCAGCACCTGTAGCAATTTACTTTTGGATTTTTTTCTAAATCCAATTTATTTACTATGGCAATTGGAATTGAATTTACCACGAGAGAAAGAATTCAAGCTTGTATATTGTGTTTCATGACCTCAAAACATTCCAAAATCAATGCTTCAAAGTCAATGAAATACTCCTGAATCATAGTCACATTTATAGTGTGGGTAATACTCCAGCCAATTTGTGTACCTCCAGCTCCCACAAACAGCAATGTGATAAGCAAATGTTAACATCTGGCAGCTGTGCTTTGCTCAGTATATTTGCTGGGACTCCCTGCTCATAACTTATTTTTGGATATTTCTTAGGTGTGTTGTTTAGTGCCATGAGCTCTATTGATCTTAAAGAATGTTGCAATCCTTCAACCAACTCATGGCAACTTTTGTTGGAATGATGCTGGCACCATCCCAGAAGACATTCATTTCCAGCAATGTCATCCAAAAGGAATGCAGTTAGGACCCACATCCTAAATATTGGAGAATGCTGTTATAATGCTGTAAAGCTGAGCAACATAACAGGCCTGTGACTGTTTAGGTTATGGACCCACATGTTATAATATTAGATTGTGCTGAAGGTCTTGGAAGCTCAACATGCCCAAAAGGTGTTCACAGTTGAAAATGTGCCACCTGCTGGGATTGTCAGAGAATGCTGGGCTTCTACACCAGAATAAGTGGTGATGGCGGCAACTAGGGTTGTTGCAGCATGCTAATCAAAGGACCAGGAAGTCCTTGGCAGCTATCGGCTGAGAGAATAGGGGTATAGGGTCAGTCAAGTTGAGGGATCAAGTAATAGAGGCTTCAGAGAGCCTAGGAATGTGGGTGGAATGACAGTTGATCATTGGTTAAGAAGGGAGATTGTCATTGCCAGAGAGGGGGTACAGATTGGATCTCAGGGAAGGGTGTTTGGGAGTGCATGTTTGGGGACCTGGAGAGATTTGGAGTCATGAGGTTGGATTAGATGAGAACCTGGTTGAATTTTTGATGTAGCACTAAACATGACAAAAAATCATTGCTATCATTTTATCACTTACCTATTAATTTTGGATCCAGCTGCACAGAAAATAACAGTGTGACTGGATTCAAGTTCTAGGTTAATGATTGTACAATAAAGTTCACTAGTCAAAACTCACTGAGGACATGGAGAATTGTTTAGAGAATTGAAGAGTTCAGAATCATATAGATGTATAGGTACATCTTAAATTGCTGATAAAGGATAATTCTCTTGTTTGATAGCATTCTGTAAGTTTTTGGAATCTGTTTCAAACTATGTGTTTTCTATAAAATAGCTTATTTCTACCTCAACAAAATTTTTGGCCTTTTTTGTTTGTCCTTTCATTTCTATCACTTAAGTCCTTACCTATAGTAATTTACACTGATCTGGCACCATTACCACAGTCACACTTCCCAAAGGACTTCACAGGATTGGTATCGCAAAAGAGTAAACACAATCTCAGCTCATGCTTCTTTTGTTGTTTGTCCAAAAGTTTTATTGTGTTACTACTGGAAGGTACTCTGGCCCATTTGTGTCATTTATTTGCCTGGCATAATGTTCCTCATCACTTGGCTTGCCAAGTCAGTTGTGGCACTACCCAGCCATTCTGTGTAATTGACTTTGAAATCCACCTCACTGGAGTACATTCTGTGTTCTCATTACTCTCAGTAGGTGTTTTATATAGAGGTACATTGATCCATCATCTAAGGGAGGACCAATGATGGAAATCAATAGAAGTTTTCCTTTCCTATATTTGACCAGATACTGTGAGATTTTATAGGATCTAGAGTCAATGTTAAGCACTCTCAGGTCCACTTACTCCTGATGGTATACTTTTCCTGATGATGACAAAGAACACACAAGGAAACAGAGGAGATGGGACCTTGCTGAATAGCCTGTTTTTGTAATTATGCTGTGATTTAACTAGTCCCTGGCTAGCGGAAGATTTTAACAAACTGTCCCTCCCCTGAAGTTAACATTTCCAACTTCCTGTGATAGGCAGACACCAGAAATATACCCAAAGTAACTCTGTCTCCCATGCAATTTGGTGCCCTTGGGGGCGAAGTTCATCTTTGATTGATAGCACTTAAACACATGCAAAGGTATCAACCATTGATTTTAATTACATCTGCATAGTTCCACTGACTTATATGGAACCGAATGTGAAGGAGGCAATACTGGAGATTGATACTTTTTTATGGGTGGTGCAATGGTGCCTCATCATTCCAGCAACCTGGATTCAATACTGACACGGATTACAAGTTCTCCCCATGACCTTGTGGATGTCATCTGGATTTGCTATTTTCCTCCCATGTCCCAAAGATATCCAGGTGGTCGGCTAATTGGCCACAGTAAATTGCTCCTAAGGTTTAAGTGAGTGGTAGAATCTGGGGGAAGTTGATGGGAATGCAGGGAAAATTTTAAAAAAAGATTAGTGTAGATAGGTGCTGGATGGTCAGCATGGTCTCAATGGACTACAGGGCTTGTTTCTGTGCTGTATGACTCCATGTGCTTAGTGCCATTGACAAAAGATGAATTTATCCTCCACTATTCTCTGTATAAACTAAACATCAAAGCAAATAGCAGCTCTGAAATTGCAAAAACATCCATTCCAAATGAACTTGACTTATGCAAGAGTTATTAGAGAATCTAGTCCTAATATTACTGTCTGCTTAATACCAAATGTGCTATATGATAGAATTTCTAGGCCATAGTTTTCTAGTACTTTGAATATAATGCTTAATGATGACGTGCCTTTATCTCTTTATTTTCATGGTGAAGGATAGGAAAATTGATCTTAATGGATGAAAAATCATTGACTTGGGTAACACAATTTCCCAATATAAGCTCCTGGAAAATCCCCCCAGAAGTTGTAAATTTATACTCCTGGTGCTCATGCTTTGTTATTGCCTACATTATCATCTTCTGATGTGACATGTGGCCCCCAAAATGTTTTCATCTTCAAGAGTCTTAATTCTAACACTAATACCAAAAGAACTACAGTTCAAATTTAATGCTTTAGCAGATAGAAAGTCAACTGAATTGTCAACTCTACCAGTTGCCAATAAACCATCATTATAGTGGAATTTTTGAAACAAGCTGTTCCAAGCTCTGCCAGAACTTAAGTTTGCCTGAAGAATTTCCTTTAAAGTGATAACACTGCTTTAAAGTGTGAGCGTCTGATCTCTTTTCCAAATGTTAACTATGCTTTTGCTCCTTTTTTTTTCTGGTATATTCATCTCTATACAGCAGTTGGATACAGACAAGAAATATTAATATTTCTTGCCTCTTGGTAATAACATCATTTCTTAAATTCAATTTTATTTATTAGCGAGCTAATTGAACTGTAACCAAAGGAAGTAAATCTTTAAAAGATTAGAATAAACCTTTTGCTGATGTCAGTTTGGCTCGGATGTGATAATCTTTATTCAGAGTCATAATCCTGGAGGGTCAAGTACCATTATGAGGTGAAGTTGGTGGAAGACAGTTTTATGAACCTACCATAATTACTACCAGTGCAATATAGGTTGAGAGTAATGTCAATGGAAACTGCTTACACTGGCAGGAGAGTCAGTAACAAATGAACATATTTTTAAAAGATAATTTGTGAAAAACAAAGTGAGGAAATGAGATGATTTTTTAAGGTAATGAGTTATTATCTGCAAAGTAAAGATTGAAAAGGCAATAGAAGCATATTCAATAGTAACTTTCAAAAGGGAACTTGATATCAACCCAAGAAGCAAAAAATATATGGAAAAATACAGGGCAGCCAGGGTAATTGGAGAGCTCTAATAAAGAAACAATACAGGCACAATGGGCTAAATGACTTCATTTTGTGCTGTATGATTTGATGAATCTCAAGTCATAGCCAAAATGTTCTGATATGGTTTGCCTGGGGCAATTCTGCTAGGAGCAGGGAACTCACTTTGAAGGAGAGGAATATCATTGCCTGGACTACCTGCTTTTGTGTTACTCGTCAATTGTGGAGGGTTAACGTTTTCTTTACTAATTTTAAGTAGCATTAAGTACCATTCTACGTTATCCAAATGTTACTTGTGAAAGTCACATCAAAAATAGAGAGATCTTTGACAGCATTGTTGGATTTTTCTATGCATGACCATGATGAAATTGGCTGTGTCCATTTTAGAATGGTGTTTTCTAATAATCTGTTGCACATTCTCTTGGTCTTGCAGGGGTGATCTTTAGAACCAACACTTTACCAACACAAGGAAGTGTTACTACTGAATGAATGGACAGTGTAATGTTAGGAGATGCTCCCATGGATCAGAGAAGCCTGGGCAAGCCGTTGAAGAACAGTGATCACTGAAGGTATTCGTTTTGCAAGAAGAACCTCCTAGCAGAAGTAAAGACAGAAAATGCTCGAAACACTCAGCAGGTCAGGCAGCCTCTATTTAGGTTGAAGACCCTTTATCAGAATGGAATGTATTAATTTCCCTCTGCCTCATTGTTGATGCTAGGTTCTAGAAATGTAGCTCTATGACACTTTTCTGTCATTTATGTTTAATTTGAATATGCCTGCCCATGTTTTACATCCATCAGAATTTGGAGAAAGAAATCCCGGAAATGAAGGTAGCAGCTGGCACACAGTGAAATTGCCAACATGACAGCTATTTCTCACCATTCTTACAAACAGCACAGAGATTCTGTCTGGCAGTTAAGATAAAACTCTCAGAAAGTTCAAACCCATAAACTTCATTCTGATGTATATTAAAGCTCCAATAACTCAATTTGAAAAGTTGATCTTTTCCGAGGTCAGCTCTCCTCCATCAACAATTGATTATTAAAAAAACAAATTATCATGGTCAATGCTATCTTCAAAAAGTTTGAATATGTATTTACAATCACTGTTTCTACACTTCAAGTTAATTTACCATAATAAATTGTTTTGAGCTATAAGATGCTCATGGTTGTAAGTTTTCTCCAATCCATAATTCCTCGTACTGTTATATTTATTCTGTGACCACATGTCAAACAAATCTGACACTATTTGTTCAGTTTCAGAGGTTATTATTAAAGCCACCTGGTCCACAGGTCACGTCTTTTGAATCCATAAATAGATGGTCCTACTGGCTAGTCTTAACTATTCCATGTTTTTTTTTCTGGCATTTGGGTACAACCTATCAAAAAGCCATGCATTTGGCATGAAAAGCCATGCATTTTGAACAGTGATTAAGCTCCTCAGCTCAAAAGCAGGCAACTTTTTCTGCAGACCTTTTGGACTAATAGCTCCAGAGCTGAAGACAGAAAAAGAACAAAGATGCTTCTTTTTTTTCGAGCTGTCTTATTGAAGTGTTATCAGGAAAAAAAAGTGTACATATTTAATTACAAGCAGCTCCAATGTGGGTCTTGCATTTTGCTACATATTCAAGTGGGAATAGTGTAGTCTTCACATGAGTCCAAGGCTGCTACAGAAGTAAATATGCCTATTGATTTAACTTTAATCATGAAGATGTTGTGTCCTTTTAAATTAGTTATTTTTATGCAGGCAATGACACTGTTTTTTCTATTCCTCTCTTCTGTATTTCGAGTTCCAAGTGAAGTTAGAGACACAACCGGATGCATAACAGCTGTGGCAGGGTTTGCATGCCATTACTTTCTATAAGACGAAACCTAACAGCATAAATGGCAGTGATGCTTCACTCCCTGACAAGCGCAATGCATTTTATGCACATTTTGAGAGGGAGAATAACAGGACACCTGTACAAATCCCCACCGCATCTGGAAACCCTGTCATCTCTGTCTTGGAGGCCAATATCAGAACATCCTTCAAGAGGGTGAACCATCACAAGGTGTCAGGCCCCAACGGTGTCCCTGGCTGGGTACTGAAAACATGTGCTGACCAAGTGTAACGTCATGAGACAGTACACTGTTAATGGAAAGACCCTTAACAGTGTTGATGAGCAGAGGGATCTTGGGGTCCACGTTCATAGCTCCCTGAAAGTGGCTACACAGGTTGATAGGGTGGTAAAAAGGCATATGGCATGCTTGCCTTCATTAGTCAAGGCACTGAGTTCAAGAGTCAGGAAGTTATGCTGCAGCCTTATAAAACTTTAGTTAGGCCGTATCTGGAGTATTGCATTCAGTTCTGGTTGCCCCATTATAGGAAGGATGTTGAGACTTTGGAGAGGGTGCAGAAGAGGTTTACCAAGATGCTGCCTGGATGAGAGGGCATGTGCTATGAGGATAGGTTGGACAAACTTGAGTTGTTTTCTCTGGAGCGGTGGAGGTTGAAGGGAGATCTGACAGCAGTTTAAAAGATTATGAGAGGCATAGATTGAGTAGACAGCCAGTATCTTTTCCCCAGGGTTGAGGTATCTAATGCCAGAGGGCATGCATTTAAGGTGAGAGGGGGAAAGTTCGAAGGAGATGTGCAGGGCAAGTTTTTTACACAGAGAGTGGTCGATGCCTGGAATGTGCTGCCTGGGGTGGTGGAGGCAAATACAATAGGGGAGTTCAAGAAGCTCTTAGATAGGCACATGAATGTAAGGGAAATGGTAGGATATAGACATTGTGTAGGCAGAAAGGATTAGTTTAGTTGGGCATTTTATAACTAATGTAATTGCTTTGGTACAACATTGTGGGCCGAAGGGCCTGTTCCTGTGCTGTACTGTTCTATGTTCTATGTTCTAACTGGCTGGAGTTTTCAAGGACATCTTCAACCTCTCACTGTTGCATTCTGAGGTTCCCACCTGCTTCAAAAGGACAGCAATCATACCAGTGCCCAAGAAGAGCACAGTAAGTTGCCTCAACGACTATCGCCCAGTAGCACTCACATCTACTGTAATGAAGTGCTTTAAGAGGTTGGTTATGGCCAGAATTAACTCCTGCCTGAGCAAGGACCTGGACCCACTGCAATTCGCCTACCGCCACAACAGGTCGACAGCAGATGCAATCTTACTGGCTCTCCATTCTGGTTTGGAGCACCTGGACAACCACAAAACATAAATCAGCTCAATTACAGCTCAGCTTTCTACACCATCATTCCCTCAGTACTAATCACCAAGCTTCAAAACCTGGGCCTTTGCACCTCCCTCTGCAACTGGACCCTTGACTTTCTTCTCGGGAGACCACAGTCAGTGCGGATTGGTAATAACATCTCCTCCTCACCGACAATCAACACAGGTGCACCTCAAGGATGTGTGCTTAGCCCACTGTTCTACTCTCTCTGTACTCATAACTGTGTGGCTAAGCATAGCTCAAGCACCATCTATAAGTGACCTGGATGAGGAAGTGGAGGGGTGAGTTAGTAAGTTTGCGGATGACACAAAGGTTGGGGGTGTTGTGGATAGTTTGGAGGGCTGTCAGAGGTTACAGAGGGACATAGATAGGATGCAAAGTTGGGCTGAGAAGTGGCAGATGCAGTTCAACCCAGATAAGTGTGAAGTGGTTCATTTTGGTAGGTCAAATATGATGGCAGAATATAGTCTTAATGGTAGGACTCTTGGCAGTGTGGAGGATCAGAGGGATCTTGGGGTCTGAGTCCATAGGACGCTCAAAGCGGCTGCGCAGGTTGACTCTGTGGTTAAGAAGGCATATGGTGTATTGTCCTTCATCAATTGGGGAATTGAATTTAGGAGCCGAGAGGTATTGTTATAGCTATATAGGTCCCTGTTCAGACCCCACTTGGAGTACTGAGCTCAGTTCTGGTCGCCTCACTACAGGAAGGATGTGGAAGCCATAGAAAGGGTGCAGAGGAGATTTACTAGGATGCTGCCTGGAATGCGGAGCATGCCTTATGAAAGTAGGTTGGGGGAACTCGGCCTTTTCTCCTTGGAGCGACGGAGGATAAGGGGGGGACCTGATAGAGGTATATAAGACGATGAGAGGTATTGATCAGTAGATAGTCAGAGGCTTTTCCCCAGGGCTGAAATGGTGGCCACAAGAGGACATAGGTTTAAGGTGCTGGGGAGTAGGTATAGAGGAGATGTCAGGGGTAAGTTTTTTACTCAGAGAGTGGTGAGTGCGTGGTATGGGCTGCCGGCAATGGTGGTGGAGGCAGATACGATAGGGTCTTTTAAGAGACTGTTAGGTAGGTACATGGAGCTGAGAAAAATAGAGGGCTATGGGTAAGCCTAGTAACTTCTAGGGTAGGGACATGTTCGGCACAGCTTTGTGGGCCGAAGGGCCTGAATTGAGCTGTAGTTTTTCTACGTTTCTATGTTTCTACATCGATGACACCACTGTTGTTGGTAAAATCTCTGACAGTGATGAGGAGGCATACAAGAGTGAGATAGATCAGCTGGTTGAGTGGTGTTGCAACAATCTATTTTGGGCCCAACACATTGATGTAATCATGAAGAAGGCATGCCAGCGGCTCTACTTCATTAGGAGTTTGAGGAGATTTGGTATGCCATCAAAGACTCTTGCAAATTTTTACAAATGTACAGTGGAGAGCAGTCTGACTGGTTGCATCACCGCCTGGTATGGCGGCTCCAATGCGCAGGATCGAAAGAGGCTACAGAGGGTTGTAGACTCAGCCAGCTCCATCAGAGGCACAACCCTCCCTGCCATCGAGGACATCTTCAAGAGGCAGTGCTTCAAGAAGGCGGCATCCATCACTAAAGGCCTTCACCATCTGGGGCATGCCCTCTTCCTGTTACAAACATCGGGGAGGAGGTACAGGAGCGTGAAGACACACACTCAATGATTCAGAAACAGCTTCTTCTCCTCTGCCATCAGATTTCTGAACAGTCCATAACCCAATTTTTTTGCACTATTTATTTTTGTAATTTATAGTAGTTTTATATCTTTGCACTGTATTGCTGCCACAAAACGACAAATTTCACGTCATATAAATCAGTGATAATAAGTCTGATTCTGATTCTGAAATCTGATTCTGATTCTATTATCTCAAACTTGTACTGTGGCAATAACTGCCAACAAATTCTTAAAATGTGGCTTAGCAACTGAGAACCTTAACAAAACTACAGAGAGAATTTAATTTATGCAAGATATTCAGCTCAATAAAGTACATCAGAAAAGAATGTACATTTCAACTTTCTATTTAACAGCAGTTTTGTTCCAAGTGAAAATGCAAAGCAGGCCAAACCCATTTATCACTTAATTTCTTTGGGTAAGTTATGTCCTGGAAACAATTCAGCATGGAAATCAACTACTTTGAAACTTTAGCTCTGTTTCTCCCTCCATAGAAGCTGCCTGATTTGCTAAGTATTTCCAGCATTTTTCTTTCTTTTTATATATCGATTTATTTGTGTGAGGATCATAGGCACACACAGCAATGTCTTCTTGTGATCCAAAATTAAATGCTTGTGAATACATAACACAGTTTGTATATATGGTGAAAAGTAAACTCAATGAAGTTATTCTTTATAATTCACAGTGATCTTGCCAGGATAATAATTGAACTGACTATAATTGAATTGACCTATGCTTTGTCCTCAATGAGTAACTTTAAAATTTACTGTTTACAAATCTGGATAGAAATATGATAAGTGCAGACATTGTTTATAGTGAATTCAGAAAGAATATAACATTTAAGACCACATTTAGGGTCCACATGGATCACTCACTTTGATCTCTCAAAAGGAAAAACTACAAGAAAAAATAATCCCTGAAGAATCTAAAAAGGCACAACATGCTGACCGAGAGCTGGAAAAGAAAAATACATTCACATTTTGATGAACCATCTTACCTGAAGAGTGAACCTAACTTTCTAATGCAGCTCATGACATGTGTGCTGTGGACTTACTCTTTTTATATCATTTTTGTTTGCATTCTTGCTCCTACAATGATCCAGTATCCTGAACCCCTATGCTTCTTCTGTATTGTTCCCTCAGTTAACACTGTTACTTATCATATGGCTTAAAATTTCAGGATTTATGGATAAAATTCTACTTGAGCTTCTGGAACAGGTGCTAATCTTTTCATGGTTTCTTCATGGTCACTTTGGTAACAACTTGTGTTTGGGTTTGATGTACAAGACCTCAAACAACCTCACTTTGTGACTGAGAAGTTTAAATGCATAAAGGCCAAAATTAAAAAGAGGGTGGTGGAAAACATTTCTTTAAGAAATATGTCTCCCCGAGGATGCAATTCTAAAATGATAACTCAATATGACATAAATTACAGCATCTCAAACAGGCAACAAAGAATTTTGCAGGCTTTAACAGCAGCTATCAATCTGTCAGTGAGGTTCAAGCATTTAGATACAGAGCAATATAATAACACTACAAAAGGTAGGAGCAGATGGTGTTAGACATCTTGTTAGATATTTTACAGATGGAGAAGAAGGCAGAAAGCGAAATTTGATAGAACTAAAAGGAACCATGTCTCAGCATTGCATTTCCGAATGTAGAAAAAACTCGATGTTTTAGCCATGTGTAATACAGTAAACAGAAATTAGATCAGCTTCCCCTTATAACTCAGTGAGCTTATTCAGTGAGTAACAGAGCCAAACACACTAGAAGTCTCTCAAATTTAATTCTAAATTTGTGTTGAATTTGTGAATCTCAGAGTAAATGGTGCAGGAGCACTACATTTGCCATCAATCATCCTAGGTTAGAGAAAGAACAATCAGCCAAGGTTCCCAATCTTGAATGCTGTACAGTGTCACTTACTAGAAATTTATATCTATGGACATCAGGCTACAAGAGGGTCACAGTCAGCTGTAATTTCTCCCTTGGTCAAATAGCCTGGGGCATTCACTATTGAGGTTCATACATGAATACGGTCAGTGTGGATAACTGCCTGATTTGATCCAGGGAACCATACACCAGCACAGAGTCAATGGGTGTCAAAAGCAGAAGGATCAAAAATATGGAAAAGAATATCTTATGAAGTGGTGAAATTTAGCAATGGGAAGGCCTTCTGTCTACTCTGGATCTCTTTATCTCTCACTGCTGATGGGACATTAACCATCTCAACTTCACCACTCCCCTCACCTACTCCAACCTCACCCCCTCTGAACGCACTGCCCTCCACTCTCTTCGCACTAATCCTAATCTCACTATCAAACCCGCACACAAGGGTGGTGCTGTTGTAGTCTGGCAAACTGGCCTTTGCCTTGCAGAGGCCAGACGTCAACTCTCAGACACCTCCTCTTACTTTTCTCTCAGCCTGGACCCCACCAAGGAGCATCAGGCCATTGTCTCCCACACTATCACTGACCTCATTACCTCCGGAAACCTCCCCTCTACAGCCTCCAACCTCATAGTTCCCCTACCCGGCACTGCCCGTTTCTACTTCCTGCCCGAGATTCACAAACCCAAATGCCCTGTAGACCCATTGTTTCTGCCTGCTCCTGCCCCACTGAACCTGTGTCCCCATATCTTGACTCCATTCCGGCCCTGTTGGCTCAGTCCCTTCCTACCTATATCCATGAAGCATGATCTCCATCACTTCAACAACTTCCAGTTCCCCGGCCCTGACTGCCTCATTTTCACCATGGACGTCAAAAACAGTCCTGATGAAAGGTCTCGGCCTGAAACGTCGACTCTTTATTTCCCTCTATGGATGCTGCCTGATCTACTAAGTTCCTCCAGCACTTTTTGTGTATTAATCCAGATTCCAGCATCTGCAGAATTTCCTGTGTCTCAGCAATGGGAAGGAGTAGCTCATCGCAACCGCACAAAATGG